>NW_027364828.1:0-170213 GCF_046119375.1 Phyllobates terribilis
ATCAATGAATATTGTAAATGCACAAACACTAATATCTCCCACATTGCAAGGTGCAATCTGAATTTTTTTGCTTTTTCCTGCTAATCCTAGAATGATAAAGAAGATTCAAAGAGAGTGAGATGCCCGCTCCTTTCATTCAGTCAGTAGCTTCAAACATTTCTGGTATATGAATAACATGATGTTTTTCAATGGCAAAAATCAATGAATATTGTAAATGCACAAACAGTAATATCTCCACATTGCAAGGTGCAATTCTGAAATTTTTTGCTTTTTCCTGCTAATCCTAGCATGATAAAGAAGATTCAAAGAGAGTGAGATGCCAGCTCCTTTCATTCAGTCAGTAGCTTCAAACATTTCTGGTATATGAATAACATGATGTTTTTCAATGGCAAAAATCAATGAATATTGTAAATGCACAAACAGTAATATCTCCACATTGCAAGGTGCAATTCTGAAATTTTTGCTTTTTCCTGCTAATCCTAGCATGATAAAGAAGATTCAAAGAGAGTGAGATGCCAGCTCCTTTCATTCAGTCAGTAGCTTCAAACATTTCTGGTATATGAATAACATGATGTTTTTCAATGGCAAAAATCAATGAATATTGTAAATGCACAAACAGTAATATCTCCACATTGCAAGGTGCAATTCTGAAATTTTTGCTTTTTTCTGCTAATCCTAGCATGATAAAGAAGATTCAAAGAGAGTGAGATGCCAGCTCCTTTCATTCAGTCAGTAGCTTTCAACATTTCTGGATATGAATACTGATGTTTTTCAATGGCAAAAATCAATGAATATTGTAAATGCACAAACAGTAATATCTCCACATTGCAAGGTGCAATTCTGAAATTTTTTGCTTTTTCCTGCTAATCCTAGCATGATAAAGAAGATTCAAAGAGAGTGAGATGCCAGCTCCTTTCATTCAGTCAGTAGCTTCAAACATTTCTGGATAATAAACATGATGTTTTCAATGGCAAAAATCAATGAATATTGTAAATGCACAAACAGTAATTTCTCCACATTGCAAGGTGCAATTCTGAAATTTTTTGCTTTTTCCTGCTAATCCTAGCATGATAAAGAAGATTCAAAGAGAGTGAGATGCCAGCTCTTTCATTCAGTCAGTAGCTTCAAACATTTCTGGTATATGAATAACATGATGTTTTTCAATGGCAAAAATCAATGAATATTGTAAATGCACAAACAGTAATATCTCCACATTGCAAGGTGCAATTCTGAAATTTTTGCTTTTTCCTGCTAATCCTAGCATGATAAAGAAGATTCAAAGAGAGTGAGATGCCAGCTCCTTTCATTCAGTCAGTAGCTTCAAACATTTCTGGTATATGAATAACCATGATGTTTTTCAATGGCAAAAATCAATGAATATTGTAAATGCACAAACAGTAATATCTCCACATTGCAAGGTGCAATTCTGAAATTTTTTGCTTTTTCCTGCTAATCCTAGCATGATAAAGAAGATTCAAAGAGAGTGAGATGCCAGCTCCTTTCATTCAGTCAGTAGCTTCAACATTTCTGGACGTTTTTCAATGGCAAAAATCAATGAATATTGTAAATGCACAAACAGTAATATCTCCACATTGCAAGGTGCAATTCTGAAATTTTTTGCTTTTTCCTGCTAATCCTAGCATGATAAAGAAGATTCAAAGAGAGTGAGATGCCAGCTCCTTTCATTCAGTCAGTAGCTTCAAACATTTCTGGTATATGAATAACATGATGTTTTTCAATGGCAAAAATCAATGAATATTGTAAATGCACAAACAGTAATATCTCCACATTGCAAGGTGCAATTCTGAAATTTTTTGCTTTTTCCTGCTAATCCTAGCATGATAAAGAAGATTCAAAGAGAGTGAGATGCCAGCTCCTTTCATTCAGTCAGTAGCTTCAAACATTTCTGGTATATGAATAACATGATGTTTTTCAATGGCAAAAATCAATGAATATTGTAAATGCACAAATAGTAATATCTCCACATTGCAAGGTGCAATTCTGAAATTTTTTGCTTTTTCCTGCTAATCCTAGCATGATAAAGAAGATTCAAAGAGAGTGAGATGCCAGCTCCTTTCATTCAGTCAGTAGCTTCAAACATTTCTGGACGTTTTTCAATGGCAAAAATCAATGAATATTGTAAATGCACAAACAGTAATATCTCCACATTGCAAGGTGCAATTCTGAAATGTTTTGCTTTTCCTGCTAATCCTAGCATGACAAAGAAGATTCAAAGAGAGTGAGATGCCAGCTCCTTTCATTCAGTCAGTAGCTTCAAACATTTCTGGACGTTTTTCAATGGCAAAAATCAATGAATATTGTAAATGCACAAACAGTAATATCTCCACATTGCAAGGTGCAATTCTGAAATTTTTTGCTTTTTCCTGCTAATCCTAGCATGATAAAGAAGATTCAAAGAGAGTGAGATGCCAGCTCCTTTCATTCAGTCAGTAGCTTCAAACATTTCTGGTATATGAATAACATGATGTTTTTCAATGGCAAAAATCAATGAATATTGTAAATGCACAAACAGTAATATCTCCACATTGCAAGGTGCAATTCTGAAATTTTTGCTTTTTCCTGCTAATCCTAGCATGATAAAGAAGATTCAAAGAGAGTGAGATGCCAGCTCCTTTCATTCAGTCAGTAGCTTCAAACATTTCTGGACGTTTTTCAATGGCAAAAATCAATGAATATTGTAAATGCACAAACAGTAATTTCTCCACATTGCAAGGTGCAATTCTGAAATTTTTTGCTTTTTCCTGCTAATCCTAGCATGATAAAGAAGATTCAAAGAGAGTGGGATGCCAGCTCCTTTCATTCAGTCAGTAGCTTCAAACATTTCTGGTATATGAATAACATGATGTTTTTCAATGGCAAAAATCAATGAATATTGTAAATGCACAAACAGTAATATCTCCACATTGCAAGGTGCAATTCTGAAATTTTTTGCTTTTTCCTGCTAATCCTAGCATGATAAAGAAGATTCAAAGAGAGTGAGATGCCAGCTCCTTTCATTCAGTCAGTAGCTTCAAACATTTCTGGACGTTTTTCAATGGCAAAAATCAATGAATATTGTAAATGCACAAACAGTAATATCTCCACATTGCAAGGTGCAATTCTGAAATTTTTTGCTTTTTCCTGCTAATCCTAGCATGATAAAGAAGATTCAAAGAGAGTGAGATGCCAGCTCCTTTCATTCAGTCAGTAGCTTCAAACATTTCTGGACGTTTTTCAATGGCAAAAATCAATGAATATTGTAAATGCACAAACAGTAATATCTCCACATTGCAAGGTGCAATTCTGAAATGTTTTGCTTTTCCTGCTAATCCTAGCATGATAAAGAAGATTCAAAGAGAGTGAATTGCCAGCTCCTTTCATTCAGTCAGTAGCTTCAAACATTTCTGGTATATGAATAACATGATGTTTTTCAATGGCAAAAATCAATGAATATTGTAAATGCACAAACAGTAATATCTCCACATTGCAAGGTGCAATTCTGAAATTTTTTGCTTTTTTTCTGCTAATCCTAGCATGATAAAGAAGATTCAAAGAGAGTGAGATGCCAGCTCCTTTCATTCAGTCAGTAGCTTCAAACATTTCTGGTATATGAATAACATGATGTTTTTCAATGGCAAAAATCAATGAATATTGTAAATGCACAAACAGTAATATCTCCACATTGCAAGGTGCAATTCTGAAATTTTTTGCTTTTTCCTGCTAATCCTAGCATGATAAAGAAGATTCAAAGAGAGTGAGATGCCAGCTCCTTTCATTCAGTCAGTAGCTTCAAACATTTCTGGGCGTTTTTCATGGCAAAAATCAATGAATATTGTAAATGCACAAACAGTAATATCTCCACATTGCAAGGTGCAATTCTGAAATATTTTGCTTTTTCCTGCTAATCCTAGCATGATAAAGAAGATTCAAAGAGAGTGAGATGCCAGCTCCTTTCATTCAGTCAGTAGCTTCAAACATTTCTGGACGTTTTTCAATGGCAAAAATCAATGAATATTGTAAATGCACAAACAGTAATATCTCCACATTGCAAGGTGCAATTCTGAAATTTTTTGCTTTTCCTGCTAATCCTAGCATGATAAAGAAGATTCAAAGAGAGTGAGATGCCAGCTCCTTTTATTCAGTCAGTAGCATCAAACATTTCTGGACGTTTTTCAATGGCAAAATCAATGAATATTGTAAATGCACAAACAGTAATATCTCCACATTGCAAGGTGCAATTCTGAAATTTTTTGCTTTTTCCTGCTAATCCTAGCATGGTAAAGAAGATTCAAAGAGAGTGAGATGCCAGCTCCTTTCATTCAGTCAGTAGCTTCAAACATTTCTGGACGTTTTTCAATGGCAAAAATCAATGAATATTGTAAATGCACAAACACTAATATCTCCACATTGCAAGGTGCAATTCTGAATTTTTTTGCTTTTTCCTGCTAATCCTAGAATGATAAAGAAGATTCAAAGAGAGTGAGATGCCCGCTCCTTTCATTCAGTCAGTAGCTTCAAACATTTCTGGTATATGAATAACATGATGTTTTTCAATGGCAAAAATCAATGAATATTGTAAATGCACAAACAGTAATATCTCCACATTGCAAGGTGCAATTCTGAAATTTTTTGCTTTTTCCTGCTAATCCTAGCATGATAAAGAAGATTCAAAGAGAGTGAGATGCCAGCTCCTTTCATTCAGTCAGTAGCTTCAAACATTTCTGGATATGAATAACATGATGTTTTCAATGGCAAAAATCAATGAATATTGTAAATGCACAAACAGTAATATCTCCACATTGCAAGGTGCAATTCTGAAATTTTTTGCTTTTTCCTGCTAATCCTAGCATGATAAAGAAGATTCAAAGAGAGTGAGATGCCAGCTCCTTTCATTCAGTCAGTAGCTTCAAACATTTCTGGTATATGAATAACATGATGTTTTTCAATGGCAAAAATCAATGAATATTGTAAATGCACAAACAGTAATATCTCCACATTGCAAGGTGCAATTCTGAAATTTTTTGCTTTTTCCTGCTAATCCTAGCATGATAAAGAAGATTCAAAGAGAGTGAGATGCCAGCTCCTTTCATTCAGTCAGTAGCTTCAAACATTTCTGGACGTTTTTCAATGGCAAAAATCAATGAATATTGTAAATGCACAAACAGTAATATCTCCACATTGCAAGGTGCAATTCTGAAATTTTTTGCTTTTTCCTGCTAATCCTAGCATGATAAAGAAGATTCAAAGAGAGTGAGATGCCAGCTCCTTTCATTCAGTCAGTAGCTTCAAACATTTCTGGACGTTTTTCAATGGCAAAAATCAATGAATATTGTAAATGCACAAACAGTAATATCTCCACATTGCAAGGTGCAATTCTGAAATTTTTTGCTTTTTCCTGCTAATCCTAGCATGATAAAGAAGATTCAAAGAGAGGTGAGATGCCAGCTCCTTTCATTCAGTCAGTAGCTTCAAACATTTCTGGACGTTTTTCAATGGCAAAAATCAATGAATATTGTAAATGCACAAACAGTAATATCTCCACATTGCAAGGTGCAATTCTGAAATTTTTGCTTTTTCCTGCTAAACCTAGCATGATAAAGAAGATTCAAAGAGAGTGAGATGCCAGCTCCTTTCATTCAGTCAGTAGCTTCAAACATTTCTGGACGTTTTTCAATGGCAAAAATCAATGAATATTGTAAATGCACAAACAGTAATATCTCCACATTGCAAGGTGCAATTCTGAAATTTTTTGCTTTTTCCTGCTAATCCTAGCATGATAAAGAAGATTCAAAGAGAGTGAGATGCCAGCTCCTTTCATTCAGTCAGTAGCTTCAAACATTTCTGGACGTTTTTCAATGGCAAAAATCAATGAATATTGTAAATGCACAAACAGTAATATCTCCACATTGCAAGGTGCAATTCTGAAATTTTTTGCTTTTTCCTGCTAATCCTAGCATGATAAAGAAGATTCAAAGAGAGTGAGATGCCAGCTCCTTTCATTCAGTCAGTAGCTTCAAACATTTCTTGTTAGAATACATGATGTTTTTCAATGGCAAAAATCAATGAATATTGTAAATGCACAAACAGTAATATCTCCACATTGCAAGGTGCAATTCTGAAATTTTTTGCTTTTTCCTGCTAATCCTAGCATGATAAAGAAGATTCAAAGAGAGTGAGATGCCAGCTCCTTTCATTCAGTCAGTAGCTTCAAACATTTCTGGACGTTTTTCAATGGCAAAAATCAATGAATATTGTAAATGCACAAACAGTAATATCTCCACATTGCAAGGTGCAATTCTGAAATTTTTTGCTTTTTCCTGCTAATCCTAGCATGATAAAGAAGATTCAAAGAGAGTGAGATGCCAGCTCCTTTCATTCAGTCAGTAGCTTCAAACATTTCTGGGACGTTTTTCAATGGCAAAAATCAATGAATATTGTAAATGCACAAACAGTAATATCTCCACATTGCAAGGTGCAATTCTGAAATTTTTGCTTTTTCCTGCTAATCCTAGCATGATAAAGAAGATTCAAAGAGAGTGAGATGCCAGCTCCTTTCATTCAGTCAGTAGCTTCAAACATTTCTGGTATTTGATAACAGATGAGTTTTTCAATGGCAAAAATCAATGAATATTGTAAATGCACAAACAGTAATATCTCCACATTGCAAGGTGCAATTCTGAAATTTTTTGCTTTTTCTGCTAATCCTAGCATGATAAAGAAGATTCAAAGAGAGTGAGATGCCAGCTCCTTTCATTCAGTCAGTAGCTTCAAACATTTCTGGTATATGAATAACATGATGTTTTTCAATGGCAAAAATCAATGAATATTGTAAATGCACAAACAGTAATATCTCCACATTGCAAGGTGCAATTCTGAAATTTTTTGCTTTTTCCTGCTAATCCTAGCATGATAAAGAAGATCAAAGAGAGTGAGATGCCAGCTCCTTTCATTCAGTCAGTAGCTTCAAACATTTCTGGACGTTTTTCAATGGCAAAAATCAATGAATATTGTAAATGCACAAACAGTAATATCTCCACATTGCAAGGTGCAATTCTGAAATTTTTGCTTTTTCCTGCTAATCCTAGCATGATAAAGAAGATTCAAAGAGAGTGAGATGCCAGCTCCTTTCATTCAGTCAGTAGCTTCAAACATTTCTGGACGTTTTTCAATGGCAAAAATCAATGAATATTGTAAATGCACAAACAGTAATATCTCCACATTGCAAGGTGCAATTCTGAAATTTTTGCTTTTTCCTGCTAATCCTAGCATGATAAAGAAGATTCAAAGAGAGTGAATTGCCAGCTCCTTTCATTCAGTCAGTAGCTTCAAACATTTCTGGTATATGAATAACATGATGTTTTTCAATGGCAAAAATCAATGAATATTGTAAATGCACAAACAGTAATATCTCCACATTGCAAGGTGCAATTCTGAAATTTTTTGCTTTTTTCTGCTAATCCTAGCATGATAAAGAAGATTCAAAGAGAGTGAGATGCCAGCTCCTTTCATTCAGTCAGTAGCTTCAAACATTTCTGGTATATGAATAACATGATGTTTTTCAATGGCAAAAATCAATGAATATTGTAAATGCACAAACAGTAATATCTCCACATTGCAAGGTGCAATTCTGAAATTTTTTGCTTTTTCCTGCTAATCCTAGCATGATAAAGAAGATTCAAAGAGAGTGAGATGCCAGCTCCTTTCATTCAGTCAGTAGCTTCAAACATTTCTGGACGTTTTTCAATGGCAAAAATCAATGAATATTGTAAATGCACAAACAGTAATATCTCCACATTGCAAGGTGCAATTCTGAAATATTTTGCTTTTTCCTGCTAATCCTAGCATGATAAAGAAGATTCCAAAGAGAGTGAGATGCCAGCTCCTTTCATTCAGTCAGTAGCTTCAAACATTTCTGGACGTTTTTCAATGGCAAAAATCAATGAATATTGTAAATGCACAAACAGTAATATCTCCACATTGCAAGGTGCAATTCTGAAATTTTTGCTTTTTCCTGCTAATCCTAGCATGATAAAGAAGATTCAAAGAGAGTGAGATGCCAGCTCCTTTCATTCAGTCAGTAGCTTCAAACATTTCTGGTATATGAATAACATGATGTTTTTCAATGGCAAAAATCAATGAATATTGTAAATGCACAAACAGTAATATCTCCACATTGCAAGGTGCAATTCTGAAATTTTTTGCTTTTTTCTGCTAATCCTAGCATGATAAAGAAGATTCAAAGAGAGTGAGATGCCAGCTCCTTTCATTCAGTCAGTAGCTTCAAACATTTCTGGTATATGAATAACATGATGTTTTTCAATGGCAAAAATCAATGAATATTGTAAATGCACAAACAGTAATATCTCCACATTGCAAGGTGCAATTCTGAAATTTTTTGCTTTTTCCTGCTAATCCTAGCATGATAAAGAAGATTCAAAGAGAGTGAGATGCCAGCTCCTTTCATTCAGTCAGTAGCTTCAAACATTTCTGGACGTTTTTCAATGGCAAAAAATCAATGAATATTGTAAATGCACAAACAGTAATATCTCCACATTGCAAGGTGCAATTCTGAAATTTTTGCTTTTTCCTGCTAATCCTAGCATGATAAAGAAGATTCAAAGAGAGTGAGATGCCAGCTCCTTTCATTCAGTCAGTAGCTTCAAACATTTCTGGACGTTTTTCAATGGCAAAAATCAATGAATATTGTAAATGCACAAACAGTAATATCTCCACATTGCAAGGTGCAATTCTGAAATTTTTGCTTTTTCCTGCTAATCCTAGCATGATAAAGAAGATTCAAAGAGAGTGAGATGCCAGCTCCTTTCATTCAGTCAGTAGCTTCAAACATTTCTGGTTATAACTTTTTCAATGGCAAAAATCAATGAATATTGTAAATGCACAAACAGTAATATCTCCACATTGCAAGGTGCAATTCTGAAATTTTTTGCTTTTTCCTGCTAATCCTAGCATGATAAAGAAGATTCAAAGAGAGTGAGATGCCAGCTCCTTTCATTCAGTCAGTAGCTTCAAACATTTCTGGACGTTTTTCAATGGCAAAAATCAATGAATATTGTAAATGCACAAACACTAATATCTCCACATTGCAAGGTGCAATTCTGAATTTTTTGCTTTTTCCTGCTAATCCTAGCATGATAAAGAAGATTCAAAGAGAGTGAGATGCCCGCTCCTTTCATTCAGTCAGTAGCTTCAAACATTTCTGGTATATGAATAACATGATGTTTTTCAATGGCAAAAATCAATGAATATTGTAAATGCACAAACAGTAATATCTCCACATTGCAAGGTGCAATTCTGAAATTTTTTGCTTTTTTCCTGCTAATCCTAGCATGATAAAGAAGATTCAAAGAGAGTGAGATGCCAGCTCCTTTCATTCAGTCAGTAGCTTCAAACATTTCTGGACGTTTTTCAATGGCAAAAATCAATGAATATTGTAAATGCACAAACAGTAATATCTCCACATTGCAAGGTGCAATTCTGAAATTTTTTGCTTTTTCCTGCTAATCCTAGCATGATAAAGAAGATTCAAAGAGAGTGAGATGCCAGCTCCTTTCATTCAGTCAGTAGCTTCAACATTTCTGGTATATGAATAACATGATGTTTTTCAATGGCAAAAATCAATGAATATTGTAAATGCACAAACAGTAATATCTCCACATTGCAAGGTGCAATTCTGAAATTTTTTGCTTTTTCCTGCTAATCCTAGCATGATAAAGAAGATTCAAAGAGAGTGAGATGCCCGCTCCTTTCATTCAGTCAGTAGCTTCAAACATTTCTGGTATATGAATAACATGATGTTTTTCAATGGCAAAAATCAATGAATATTGTAAATGCACAAACAGTAATATCTCCACATTGCAAGGTGCAATTCTGAAATTTTTTGCTTTTTTCTGCTAATCCTAGCATGATAAAGAAGATTCAAAGAGAGTGAGATGCCAGCTCCTTTCATTCAGTCAGTAGCTTCAAACATTTCTGGACGTTTTTCAATGGCAAAAATCAATGAATATTGTAAATGCACAAACAGTAATATCTCCACATTGCAAGGTGCAATTCTGAAATTTTTTGCTTTTTCCTGCTAATCCTAGCATGATAAAGAAGATTCAAAGAGAGTGAGATGCCAGCTCCTTTCATTCAGTCAGTAGCTTCAAACATTTCTGGACGTTTTTCAATGGCAAAAATCAATGAATATTGTAAATGCACAAACAGTAATATCTCCACATTGCAAGGTGCAATTCTGAAATTTTTTGCTTTTTCCTGCTAATCCTAGCATGATAAAGAAGATTCAAAGAGAGTGAGATGCCAGCTCCTTTCATTCAGTCAGTAGCTTCAAACATTTCTGGACGTTTTTCAATGGCAAAAATCAATGAATATTGTAAATGCACAAACAGTAATATCTCCACATTGCAAGGTGCAATTCTGAAATTTTTTGCTTTTTCCTGCTAATCCTAGCATGATAAAGAAGATTCAAAGAGAGTGAGATGCCAGCTCCTTTCATTCAGTCAGTAGCTTCAAACATTTCTGGAATGAATACGTTTTCAATGGCAAAAATCAATGAATATTGTAAATGCACAAACAGTAATATCTCACATTGCAAGGTGCAATTCTGAAATTTTTTGCTTTTTCCTGCTAATCCTAGCATGATAAAGAAGATTCAAAGAGAGTGAGATGCCAGCTCCTTTCATTCAGTCAGTAGCTTCAAACATTTCTGGTATATGAATAACATGATGTTTTTCAATGGCAAAAATCAATGAATATTGTAAATGCACAAACAGTAATATCTCCACATTGCAAGGTGCAATTCTGAAATTTTTTGCTTTTTCTGCTAATCCTAGCATGATAAAGAAGATTCAAAGAGAGTGAGATGCCAGCTCCTTTCATTCAGTCAGTAGCTTCAAACATTTCTGGTATATGAATAACATGATGTTTTTCATTGGCAAAAATCAATGAATATTGTAAATGCACAAACAGTAATATCTCCACATTGCAAGGTGCAATTCTGAAATTTTTTGCTTTTTCCTGCTAATCCTAGCATGATAAAGAAGATTCAAAGAGAGTGAGATGCCAGCTCCTTTCATTCAGTCAGTAGCTTCAAACATTTCTGACAATGTACGTTTTTCAATGGCAAAAATCAATGAATATTGTAAATGCACAAACAGTAATATCTCCACATTGCAAGGTGCAATTCTGAAATTTTTTGCTATTTCCTGCTAATCCTAGCATGATAAAGAAGATTCAAAGAGAGTGAGATGCCAGCTCCTTTCATTCAGTCAGTAGCTTCAAACATTTCTGGTATATGAATAACATGATGTTTTTCAATGGCAAAAATCAATGAATATTGTAAATGCACAAACAGTAATATCTCCACATTGCAAGGTGCAATTCTGAAATTTTTTGCTTTTTCCTGCTAATCCTAGCATGATAAAGAAGATTCAAAGAGAGTGAGATGCCAGCTCCTTTCATTCAGTCAGTAGCTTCAAACATTTCTGTTATATGAATAACATGATGTTTTTCAATGGCAAAATCAATGAAATTGTAAATGCACAAACAGTAATATCTCCACATTGCAAGGTGCAATTCTGAAATTTTTTGCTTTTTCCTGCTAATCCTAGCATGATAAAGAAGATTCAAAGAGAGTGAGATGCCAGCTCCTTTCATTCAGTCAGTAGCTTCAAACATTTCTGGACGTTTTTCAATGGCAAAAATCAATGAATATTGTAAATGCACAAACAGTAATATCTCCACATTGCAAGGTGCAATTCTGAAATTTTTTGCTTTTTCCTGCTAATCCTAGCATGATAAAGAAGATTCAAAGAGAGTGAGATGCCAGCTCCTTTCATTCAGTCAGTAGCTTCAAACATTTCTGGTATATGAATAACATGATGTTTTTCAATAGGCAAAAATCAATGAATATTGTAAATGCACAAACAGTAATATCTCCACATTGCAAGGTGCAATTTCTGAAATTTTTGCTTTTTCCTGCTAATCCTAGCATGTTAAAGAAGATTCAAAGAGAGTGAGATGCCAGCTCCTTTCATTCAGTCAGTAGCTTCAAACATTTCTGGTATATGAATAACATGATGTTTTTCAAATGGCAAAAATCAATGAATATTGTAAATGCACAACAGTAATATCTCCACATTGCAAGGTGCAATTCTGAAATTTTTTGCTTTTTCCTGCTAATCCTAGCATGATAAAGAAGATTCAAAGAGAGTGAGATGCCAGCTCCTTTCATTCAGTCAGTAGCTTCAAACATTTCTGGTATATGAATAACATGATGTTTTTCAATGGCAAAAATCAATGATATTGTAAATGCACAAACAGTAATATCTCCACATTGCAAGGTGCAATTCTGAAATTTTTTGCTTTTTCCTGCTAATCCTAGCATGATAAAGAAGATTCAAAGAGAGTGAGATGCCAGCTCCTTTCATTCAGTCAGTAGCTTCAAACATTTCTGGTATATGAATAACATGATGTTTTTCAATGGCAAAAATCAATGAATATTGTAAATGCACAAACAGTAATATCTCCACATTGCAAGGTGCAATTCTGAAATTTTATGCTTTTTCCTGCTAATCCTAGCATGATAAAGAAGATTCAAAGAGAGTGAGATGCCAGCTCCTTTCATTCAGTCAGTAGCTTCAAACATTTCTGGACGTTTTTCAATGGCAAAAATCAATGAATATTGTAAATGCACAAACAGTAATATCTCCACAGTTGCAAGGTGCAATTCTGAAATTTTTTGCTTTTTCCTGCTAATCCTAGCATGATAAAGAAGATTCAAAGAGAGTGAGATGCCAGCTCCTTTCATTCAGTCAGTAGCTTCAAACATTTCTGGACGTTTTTCAATGGCAAAAATCAATGAATATTGTAAATGCACAAACAGTAATATCTCCACATTGCAAGGTGCAATTCTGAAATTTTTTGCTTTTTCCTGCTAATCCTAGCATGATAAAGAAGATTCAAAGAGAGTGAGATGCCAGCTCCTTTCATTCAGTCAGTAGCTTCAAACATTTCTGGTATATGATAACATGATGTTTTTCAATGGCAAAAATCAATGAATATTGTAAATGCACAAACAGTAATATCTCCACATTGCAAGGTGCAATTCTGAAATTTTTTGCTTTTTCCTGCTAATCCTAGCATGATAAAGAAGATTCAAAGAGAGTGAGATGGCCAGCTCCTTTCATTCAGTCAGTAGCTTCAAACATTTCTGGAC
Organism: Phyllobates terribilis; assembly: GCF_046119375.1. Lineage (NCBI taxonomy): Eukaryota > Metazoa > Chordata > Amphibia > Anura > Dendrobatidae > Phyllobates > Phyllobates terribilis. The sequence goes on from NW_027364828.1 coordinate 13,235, forward strand.
GTTTTTCAATGGCAAAAATCAATGAATATTGTAAATGCACAAACAGTAATATCTCCACATTGCAAGGTGCAATTCTGAAATTTTTTGCTTTTTCCTGCTAATCCTAGCATGATAAAGAAGATTCAAAGAGAGTGAGATGCCAGCTCCTTTCATTCAGTCAGTAGCTTCAAACATTTCTGGTATATGAATCACATGATGTTTTTCAATGGCAAAAATCAATGAATATTGTAAATGCACAAACAGTAATATCTCCACATTGCAAGGTGCAATTCTGAAATTTTTTGCTTTTTCTGCTAATCCTAGCATGATAAAGAAGATTCAAAGAGAGTGAGATGCCAGCTCCTTTCATTCAGTCAGTAGCTTCAAACATTTCTGGTATATGAATAACATGATGTTTTTCAATGGCAAAAATCAATGAATATTGTAAATGCACAAACAGTAATATCTCCACATTGCAAGGTGCAATTCTGAAATTTTTTGCTTTTTCCTGCTAATCCTAGCATGATAAAGAAGATTCAAAGAGAGTGAGATGCCAGCTCCTTTCATTCAGTCAGTAGCTTCAAACATTTCTGGACATGATGTTTTCAATGGCAAAAATCAATGAATATTGTAAATGCACAAACAGTAATATCTCCACATTGCAAGGTGCAATTCTGAAATTTTTTGCTTTTTCCTGCTAATCCTAGCATGATAAAGAAGATTCAAAGAGAGTGAGATGCCAGCTCCTTTCATTCAGTCAGTAGCTTCAAACATTTCTGGTATATGAATAACATGAGTTTTTCAATGGCAAAAATCAATGAATATTGTAAATGCACAAACAGTAATATCTCCACATTGCAAGGTGCAATTCTGAAATTTTTTGCTTTTTCCTGCTAATCCTAGCATGATAAAGAAGATTCAAAGAGAGTGAGATGCCAGCTCCTTTCATTCAGTCAGTAGCTTCAAACATTTCTGGACGTTTTTCAATGGCAAAAATCAATGAATATTGTAATGCACAAACAGTAATATCTCCACATTGCAAGGTGCAATTCTGAAATTTTTTGCTTTTTCCTGCTAATCCTAGCATGATAAAGAAGATTCAAAGAGAGTGAGATGCCAGCTCCTTTCATTCAGTCAGTAGCTTCAAACATTTCTGGACGTTTTTCAATGGCAAAAATCAATGAATATTGTAAATGCACAAACAGTAATATCTCCACATTGCAAGGTGCAATTCTGAAATTTTTTGCTTTTTCCTGCTAATCCTAGCATGATAAAGAAGATTCAAAGAGAGTGTCAAAGAGAGTGAGATGCCAGCTCCTTTCATTCAGTCAGTAGCTTCAAAAACATTCTGGACGTTTTTCAATGGCAAAAATCAATGAATATTGTAAATGCACAAACAGTAATATCTCCACATTGCAAGGTGCAATTCTGAAATTTTTTGCTTTTTCCTGCTAATCCTAGCATGATAAAGAAGATTCAAAGAGAGTGAGATGCCAGCTCCTTTCATTCAGTCAGTAGCTTCAAACATTTCTGGTATATGAATAACATGATGTTTTTCAATGGCAAAAATCAATGAATATGTAAATGCACAAACAGTAATATCTCCACATTGCAAGGTGCAATTCTGAATTTTTTGCTTTTTCCTGCTAATCCTAGCATGATAAAGAAGATTCAAAGAGAGTGAGATGCCAGCTCCTTTCATTCAGTCAGTAGCTTCAAACATTTCTGGAAACGTTTTTCAATGGCAAAAATCAATGAATATTGTAAATGCACAAACAGTAATATCTCCACATTGCAAGGTGCAATTCTGAAATTTTTGCTTTTTCCTGCTAATCCTAGCATGATAAAGAAGATTCAAAGAGAGTGAGATGCCAGCTCCTTTCATTCAGTCAGTAACTTCAAACATTTCTGGACGTTTTTCAATGGCAAAAATCAATGAATATTGTAAATGCACAAACAGTAATATCTCCACATTGCAAGGTGCAATTCTGAAATTTTTTGCTTTTTCCTGCTAATCCTAGCATGATAAAGAAGATTCAAAGAGAGTGAGATGCCAGCTCCTTTCATTCAGTCAGTAGCTTCAAACATTTCTGGACGTTTTTCAATGGCAAAAATCAATGAATATTGTAAATGCACAAACAGTAATATCTCCACATTGCAAGGTGCAATTCTGAAATTTTTTGCTTTTTCCTGCTAATCCTAGCATGATAAAGAAGATTCAAAGAGAGTGAGATGCCAGCTCCTTTCATTCAGTCAGTAGCTTCAAACATTTCTGGACGTTTTTCAATGGCAAAAAATCAATGAATATTGTAAATGCACAAACAGTAATATCTCCACATTGCAAGGTGCAATTCTGAAATTTTTTGCTTTTCCTGCTAATCCTAGCATGATAAAAAAGATTCAAAGAGAGTGAGATGCCAGCTCTTTCATTCAGTCAGTAGCTTCAAACATTTCTGGTATATAACATGATGTTTTTCAATGGCAAAATCAATGAATATTGTAAATGCACAAACAGTAATATCTCCACATTGCAAGGTGCAATTCTGATTTTTTTGCTTTTTCCTGCTAATCCTAGCATGATAAAGAAGATTCAAAGAGAGTGAGATGCCAGCTCCTTTCATTCAGTCAGTAGATTCAAACATTTTTATATGAATATACAGATGTTTTTCAATGGCAAAAATCAATGAAAATTGTAAATGCACAAACAGTAATATCTCCACATTGCAAGGTGCAATTCTGAAATTTTTGCTTTTTCCTGCTAATCCTAGCATGATAAAGAAGATTCAAAGAGAGTGAGATGCCAGCTCCTTTCATTCAGTCAGTAGCTTCAAACATTTCTGGACGTTTTTTCAATGGCAAAAATCAATGAATATTGTAAATGCACAAACAGTAATATCTCCACATTGCAAGGTGCAATTCTGAAATTTTTTGCTTTTTCCTGCTAATCCTAGCATGATAAAGAAGATTCAAAGAGAGTGAGATGCCAGCTCCTTTCATTCAGTCAGTAGCTTCAAACATTTCTGGTATATGAATAACATGATGTTTTTCAATAGCAAAAATCAATGAATATTGTAAATGCACAAACAGTAATATCTCCACATTGCAAGGTGCAATTCTGAAATTTTTTGCTTTTTCCTGCTAATCCTAGCATGATAAAGAAGATTCAAAGAGAGTGAGATGCCAGCTCCTTTCATTCAGTCAGTAGCTTCAAACATTTCTGGTATATGAATAACATGATGTTTTTCAATAGCAAAAATCAATGAATATTGTAAATGCACAAACAGTAATATCTCCACATTGCAAGGTGCAATTCTGAAATTTTTTGCTTTTTCCTGCTAATCCTAGCATGATAAAGAAGATTCAAAGAGAGTGAGATGCCAGCTCCTTTCATTCAGTCAGTAGCTTCAAACATTTCTGGTATATGAATAACATGATGTTTTTCAATGGCAAAAATCAATGAATATTGTAAATGCACAAACCGTAATATCTCCACATTGCAAGGTGCAATTCTGAAATTTTTTGCTTTTTCCTGCTAATCCTAGCATGATAAAGAAGATTCAAAGAGAGTGAGATGCCAGCTCCTTTCATTCAGTCAGTAGCTTCAAACATTTCTGGTATATGAATAACATGATGTTTTTCAATGGCAAAAATCAATGAATATTGTAAATGCACAAACAGTAATATCTCCACATTGCAAGGTGCAATTCTGAAATTTTTGCTTTTTCCTGCTAATCCTAGCATGATAAAGAACATTCAAAGAGAGTGAGATGCCAGCTCCTTTCATTCAGTCAGTAGCTTCAAACATTTCTGACGTTTTTCAATGGCAAAAATCAATGAATATTGTAAATGCACAAACAGTAATATCTCCAAGTTGCAAGGTGCAATTCTGAAATTTTTTTCTTTTTCCTGCTAATCCTAGCATGATAAAGAAGATTCAAAGAGAGTGAGATGCCAGCTCCTTTCATTCAGTCAGTAGCTTCAAACATTTCTGGACGTTTTTCAATGGCAAAAATCAATGAATATTGTAAATGCACAAACAGTAATATCTCCACATTGCAAGGTGCAATTCTGAAATTTTTTGCTTTTTCCTGCTAATCCTAGCATGATAAAGAAGATTCAAAGAGAGTGAGATGCCAGCTCCTTTCATTCAGTCAGTAGCTTCAAACATTTCTGGTATATGAATAACTGATGTTTTTCAATGGCAAAAATCAATGAATATTGTAAATGCACAAACAGTAATATCTCCACATTGCAAGGTGCAATTCTGAAATTTTTTGCTTTTTCCTGCTAATCCTAGCATGTTAAAGAAGATTCAAAGAGAGTGAGATGCCAGCTCCTTTCATTCAGTCAGTAGCTTCAAACATTTCTGGACATTTTTCAATGGCAAAAATCAATGAATATTGTAAATGCACAAACAGTAATATCTCCACATTGCAAGGTGCAATTCTGAAATTTTTTGCTTTTTCCTGCTAATCCTAGCATGATAAAGAAGTTTCAAAGAGAGTGAGATGCCAGCTCCTTTCATTCAGTCAGTAGCTTCAAACATTTCTGGTATATGAATCACATGATGTTTTTCAATGGCAAAAATCAATGAATATTGTAAATGCACAAACAGTAATATCTCCACATTGCAAGGTGCAATTCTGAAATTTTTTGCTTTTTGCTGCTAATCCTAGCATGATAAAGAAGATTCAAAGAGAGTGAGATGCCAGCTCTTTCATTCAGTCAGTAGCTTCAAACATTTCTGGTATATGAATAACATGATGTTTTTCAATGGCAAAAATCAATGAATATTGTAAATGCACAAACAGTAATATCTCAACATTGCAAGGTGCAATTCTGAAATTTTTTGCTTTTTCCTGCTAATCCTAGCATGATAAAGAAGATTCAAAGAGAGTGAGATGCCAGCTCCTTTCATTCAGTCAGTAGCTTCAAACATTTCTGGTATATGAATAACATGATGTTTTTCAATGGCAAAAATCAATGAATATTGTAAATGCACAAACAGTAATATCTCCACATTGCAAGGTGCAATTCTGAAATTTTTGCTTTTTCCTGCTAATCCTAGCATGATAAAGAAGATTCAAAGAGAGTGAGATGCCAGCTCCTTTCATTCAGTCAGTAGCTTCAAACATTTCTTGACGTTTTTCAATGGCAAAAATCAATGAATATTGTAAATGCACAAACAGTAATATCTCCACATTGCAAGGTGCAATTCTGAAATTTTTTGCTTTTTCCTGCTAATCCTAGCATGATAAAGAAGATTCAAAGAGAGTGAGATGCCAGCTCCTTTCATTCAGTCAGTAGCTTCAAACATTTCTGGACGTTTTTTCAATGGCAAAAATCAATGAATATTGTAAACGCACAAACAGTAATATCTCCACATTGCAAGGTGCAATTCTGAAATTTTTTGCTTTTTCCTGCTAATCCTAGCATGATAAAGAAGATTCAAAGAGATTGAGATGCCAGCTCCTTTCATTCAGTCAGTAGCTTCAAACATTTCTGGACGTTTTTCAATGGCAAAAATCAATGAATATTGTAAATGCACAAACAGTAATATCTCCACATTGCAAGGTGCAATTCTGAAATTTTTTGCTTTTTCCTGCTAATCCTAGCATGATAAAGAAGATTCAAAGAGAGTGAGATGCCAGCTCCTTTCATTCAGTCAGTAGCTTCAAAACATTTCTGGACGTTTTTCAATGGCAAAAATCAATGAATATTGTAAATGCACAAACAGTAATATCTCCACATTGCAAGGTGCAATTCTGAAATTTTTTGCTTTTTCCTGCTAATCCTAGCATGATAAAGAAGATTCAAAGAGAGTGAGATGCCAGCTCCTTTCATTCAGTCAGTAGCTTCAAACATTTCTGGTATATGAATAACATGATGTTTTTCAATGGCAAAAATCAATGAATATTGTAAATGCACAAACAGTAATATCTCCACATTGCAAGGTGCAATTCTGAAATTTTTTGCTTTTTTCCTGCTAATCCTAGCATGATAAAGAAGATTCAAAGAGAGTGAGATGCCAGCTCCTTTCATTCAGTCAGTAGCTTCAAACATTTCTGGACGTTTTTCAATGGCAAAAATCAATGAATATTGTAAATGCACAAACAGTAATATCTCCACATTGCAAGGTGCAATTCTGAAATTTTTGCTTTTTCCTGCTAATCCTAGCATGATAAAGAAGATTCAAAGAGAGTGAGATGCCAGCTCCTTTCATTCAGTCAGTAGCTTCAAACATTTCTGGACGTTTTCAATGGCAAAAATCAATGAATATTGTAAATGCACAAACAGTAATATCTCCACATTGCAAGGTGCAATTCTGAAATTTTTTGCTTTTTCCTGCTAATCCTAGCATGATAAAGAAGATTCAAAGAGAGTGAGATGCCAGCTCCTTTCATTCAGTCAGTAGCTTCAAACATTTCTGGACGTTTTTCAATGGCAAAAATCAATGAATATTGTAAATGCACAAACAGTAATATCTCCACATTGCAAGGTGCAATTCTGAAATTTTTTGCTTTTTCCTGCTAATCCTAGCATGATAAAGAAGATTCAAAGAGAGTGAGATGCCAGCTCCTTTCATTCAGTAAGTAGCTTCAAACATTTCTGGACGTTTTTCAATGGCAAAAATCAATGAATATTGTAAATGCACAAACAGTAATATCTCCACATTGCAAGGTGCAATTCTGAAATTTTTTGCTTTTTCCTGCTAATCCTAGCATGATAAAAAAGATTCAAAGAGAGTGAGATGCCAGCTCCTTTCATTCAGTCAGTAGCTTCAAACATTTCTGGTATATGAATAACATGATGTTTTTCAATGGCAAAAATCAATGAATATTGTAAATGCACAAACAGTAATATCTCCACATTGCAAGGTGCAATTCTGATTTTTTTGCTTTTTCCTGCTAATCCTAGCATGATAAAGAAGATTCAAAGAGAGTGAGATGCCAGCTCCTTTCATTCAGTCAGTAGCTTCAAACATTTCTGGACGTTTTTCAATGGCAAAAATCAATGAATATTGTAAATGCACAAACAGTAATATCTCCACATTGCAAGGTGCAATTCTGAAATTTTTTGCTTTTTCCTGCTAATCCTAGCATGATAAAGAAGATTCAAAGAGAGTGAGATGCCAGCTCCTTTCATTCAGTCAGTAGCTTCAAACATTTCTGGACGTTTTTCAATGGCAAAAATCAATGAATATTGTAAATGCACAAACAGTAATATCTCCACATTGCAAGGTGCAATTCTGAATTTTTTAGCTTTTCCTGCTAATCCTAGCATGATAAAGAAGATTCAAAGAGAGTGAGATGCCAGCTCCTTTCATTCAGTCAGTAGCTTCAAACATTTCTGGACGTTTTTCAATGGCAAAAATCAATGAATATTGTAAATGCACAAACAGTAATATCTCCACATTGCAAGGTGCAATTCTGAAATTTTTTGCTTTTTCCTGCTTATCCTAGCATGATAAGAAAGATTCAAAGAGAGTGAGATGCCAGCTCCTTTCATTCAGTCAGTAGCTTCAAACATTTCTGGTATATGAATAACATGATGTTTTTCAATGGCAAAAATCAATGAATATTGTAAATGCACAAACAGTAATATCTCCACATTGCAAGGTGCAATTCTGAATTTTTTGCTTTTTCCTGCTAATCCTAGCATGATAAAGAAGATTCAAAGAGAGTGAGATGCCAGCTCCTTTCATTCAGTCAGTAGCTTCAAACATTTCTGGACGTTTTTCAATGGCAAAAATCAATGAATATTGTAAATGCACAAACAGTAATATCTCCACATTGCAAGGTGCAATTCTGAAATTTTTTGCTTTTTCCTGCTAATCCTAGCATGATAAAGAAGATTCAAAGAGAGTGAGATGCCAGCTCCTTTCATTCAGTCAGTAGCTTCAAACATTTCTGGACGTTTTTCAATGGCAAAAATCAATGAATATTGTAAATGCACAAACAGTAATATCTCCACATTGCAAGGTGCAATTCTGAAATTTTTTGCTTTTTCCTGCTAATCCTAGCATGATAAAGAAGATTCAAAGAGAGTGAGATGCCAGCTCCTTTCATTCAGTCAGTAGCTTCAAACATTTCTGGTATATGAATAATATGATGTTTTTCAATGGCAAAAATCAATGAATATTGTAAATGCACAAACAGTAATATCTCCACATTGCAAGGTGCAATTCTGAAATTTTTTGCTTTTTCCTGCTAATCCTAGCATGATAAAGAAGATTCAAAGAGAGTGAGATGCCAGCTCCTTTCATTCAGTCAGTAGCTTCAAACATTTCTGGACGTTTTTCAATTGCAAAAATCAATGAATATTGTAAATGCACAAACAGTAATATCTCCACATTGCAAGGTGCAATTCTGAAATTTTTTGCTTTTTCCTGCTAATCCTAGCATGATAAAGAAGATTCAAAGAGAGTGAGATGCCAGCTCCTTTCATTCAGTCAGTAGCTTCAAACATTTCTGGACTGTTTTTCAATGGCAAAAATCAATGAATATTGTAAATGCACAAACAGTAATATCTCCACATTGCAAGGTGCAATTCTGAAATTTTTTGCTTTTTCCTGCTAATCCTAGCATGATAAAGAAGATTCAAAGAGAGTGAGATGCCAGCTCCTTTCATTCAGTCAGTAGCTTCAAACATTTCTGGACGTTTTTCAATGGCAAAAATCAATGAATATTGTAAATGCACAAACAGTAATATCTCCACATTGCAAGGTGCAATTCTGAAATTTTTTGCTTTTTCCTGCTAATCCTAGCATGATAAAGAAGATTCAAAGAGAGTGAGATGCCAGCTCCTTTCATTCAGTAAGTAGCTTCAAACATTTCTGGACGTTTTTCAATGGCAAAAATCAATGAATATTGTAAATGCACAAACAGTAATATCTCCACATTGCAAGGTTCAATTCTGAAATTTTTTGCTTTTTCCTGCTAATCCTAGCATGATAAAAAAGATTCAAAGAGAGTGAGATGCCAGCTCCTTTCATTCAGTCAGTAGCTTCAAACATTTCTGGTATATGAATAACATGATGTTTTTCAATGGCAAAAATCAATGAATATTGTAAATGCACAAACAGTAATATCTCCACATTGCAAGGTGCAATTCTGAATTTTTTTTGCTTTTTCCTGCTAATCCTAGCATGATAAAGAAGATTCAAAGAGAGTGAGATGCCAGCTCCTTTCATTCAGTCAGTAGCTTCAAACATTTCTGGACGTTTTTCAATGGCAAAAATCAATGAATATTGTAAATGCACAAACAGTAATATCTCCACATTGCAAGGTGCAATTCTGAAATTTTTTGCTTTTTCCTGCTAATCCTAGCATGATAAAGAAGATTCAAAGAGAGTGAGATGCCAGCTCCTTTCATTCAGTCAGTAGCTTCAAACATTTCTGGACGTTTTTCAATGGCAAAAATCAATGAATATTGTAAATGCACAAACAGTAATATCTCCACATTGCAAGGTGCAATTCTGAAATTTTTTGCTTTTTCCTGCTAATCCTAGCATTATAAAGAATATTCAAAGAGAGTGAGATGCCAGCTCCTTTCATTCAGTCAGTAGCTTCAAACATTTCTGGACGTTTTTCAATGGCAAAAATCAATGAATATTGTAAATGCACAAACAGTAATATCTCCACATTGCAAGGTGCAATTCTGAAATTTTTTGCTTTTTCCTGCTTATCCTAGCATGATAAAAAGATTCAAAGAGAGTGAGATGCCAGCTCCTTTCATTCAGTCAGTAGCTTCAAACATTTCTGGTATATGAATAACATGATGTTTTTCAATGGCAAAAATCAATGAATATTGTAAATGCACAAACAGTAATATCTCCACATTGCAAGGTTCAATTCTGAAATTTTTTGCTTTTTCCTGCTAATCCTAGCATGATAAAAAAGATTCAAAGAGAGTGAGATGCCAGCTCCTTTCATTCAGTCAGTAGCTTCAAACATTTCTGGTATATGAATAACATGATGTTTTTCAATGGCAAAAATCAATGAATATTGTAAATGCACAAACAGTAATATCTCCACATTGCAAGGTGCAATTCTGAATTTTTTGCTTTTTCCTGCTAATCCTAGCATGATAAAGAAGATTCAAAGAGAGTGAGATGCCAGCTCCTTTCATTCAGTCAGTAGCTTCAAACATTTCTGGACGTTTTTCAATGGCAAAAATCAATGAATATTGTAAATGCACAAACAGTAATATCTCCACATTGCAAGGTGCAATTCTGAAATTTTTTGCTTTTTCCTGCTAATCCTAGCATGATAAAGAAGATTCAAAGAGAGTGAGATGCCAGCTCCTTTCATTCAGTCAGTAGCTTCAAACATTTCTGGACGTTTTTCAATGGCAAAAATCAATGAATATTGTAAATGCACAAACAGTAATATCTCCACATTGCAAGGTGCAATTCTGAAATTTTTTGCTTTTTCCTGCTAATCCTAGCATTATAAAGAATATTCAAAGAGAGTGAGATGCCAGCTCCTTTCATTCAGTCAGTAGCTTCAAACATTTCTGGACGTTTTTCAATGGCAAAAATCAATGAATATTGTAAATGCACAAACAGTAATATCTCCACATTGCAAGGTGCAATTCTGAAATTTTTTGCTTTTTCCTGCTAATCCTAGCATGATAAAAAAGATTCAAAGAGAGTGAGATGCCAGCTCCTTTCATTCAGTCAGTAGCTTCAAACATTTCTGGTATATGAATAACATGATGTTTTTCAATGGCAAAAATCAATGAATATTGTAAATGCACAAACAGTAATATCTCCACATTGCAAGGTGCAATTCTGAATTTTTTTGCTTTTTCCTGCTAATCCTAGCATGATAAAGAAGATTCAAAGAGAGTGAGATGCCAGCTCCTTTCATTCAGTCAGTAGCTTCAAACATTTCTGGACGTTTTTCAATGGCAAAAATCAATGAATATTGTAAATGCACAAACAGTAATATCTCCACATTGCAAGGTGCAATTCTGAAATTTTTTGCTTTTTCCTGCTAATCCTAGCATGATAAAGAAGATTCAAAGAGAGTGAGATGCCAGCTCCTTTCATTCAGTCAGTAGCTTCAAACATTTCTGGACGTTTTTCAATGGCAAAAATCAATGAATATTGTAAATGCACAAACAGTAATATCTCCACATTGCAAGGTGCAATTCTGAAATTTTTTGCTTTTTCCTGCTAATCCTAGCATGATAAAGAAGATTCAAAGAGAGTGAGATGCCAGCTCCTTTCATTCAGTCAGTAGCTTCAAACATTTCTGGTATATGAATAACATGATGTTTTTTCAATGGCAAAAATCAATGAATATTGTAAATGCACAAACAGTAATATCTCCACATTGCAAGGTGCAATTCTGAAATTTTTTGCTTTTTCTGCTAATCCTAGCATGATAAAGAAGATTCAAAGAGAGTGAGATGCCAGCTCCTTTCATTCAGTCAGTAGCTTCAAACATTTCTGGACGTTTTTCAATTGCAAAAATCAATGAATATTGTAAATGCACAAACAGTAATATCTCCACATTGCAAGGTGCAATTCTGAAATTTTTTGCTTTTTCCTGCTAATCCTAGCATGATAAAGAAGATTCAAAGAGAGTGAGATGCCAGCTCCTTTCATTCAGTCAGTAGCTTCAAACATTTCTGGACGTTTTTCAATGGCAAAAATCAATGAATATTGTAAATGCACAAACAGTAATATCTCCACATTGCAAGGTGCAATTCTGAAATTTTTTGCTTTTTCCTGCTAATCCTAGCATGATAAAGAAGATTCAAAGAGAGTGAGATGCCAGCTCCTTTCATTGAGTCAGTAGCTTCAAACATTTCTGGACGTTTTTCAATGGCAAAAATCAATGAATATTGTAAATGCACAAACAGTAATATCTCCACATTGCAAGGTGCAATTCTGACATTTTTTGCTTTTTCCTGCTAATCCTAGCATGATAAAGAAGATTCAAAGAGAGTGAGATGCCAGCTCCTTTCATTCAGTCAGTAGCTTCAAACATTTCTGGACGTTTTTCAATGGCAAAAATCAATGAATATTGTAAATGCACAAACAGTAATATCTCCACATTGCAAGGTGCAATTCTGAAATTTTTTGCTTTTTCCTGCTAATCCTAGCATGATAAAAAAGATTCAAAGAGAGTGAGATGCCAGCTCCTTTCATTCAGTCAGTAGCTTCAAACATTTATGGTATATGAATAACATCATGTTTTTCAATGGCAAAAATCAATGAATATTGTAAATGCACAAACAGTAATATCTCCACATTGCAAGGTGCAATTCTGAATTTTTTTGCTTTTTCCTGCTAATCCTAGCATGATAAAGAAGATTCAAAGAGAGTGATATGCCAGCTCCTTTCATTCAGTCAGTAGCTTCAAACATTTCTGGACGTTTTTCAATGGCAAAAATCAATGAATATTGTAAATGCACAAACAGTAATATCTCCACATTGCAAGGTGCAATTCTGAAATTTTTTGCTTTTTCCTGCTAATCCTAGCATGATAAAGAAGATTCAAAGAGAGTGAGATGCCAGCTCCTTTCATTCAGTCAGTAGCTTCAAACATTTCTGGACGTTTTTCAATGGCAAAAATCAATGAATATTGTAAATGCACAAACAGTAATATCTCCACATTGCAAGGTGCAATTCTGAAATTTTTTGCTTTTTCCTGCTAATCCTAGCATGATAAAGAAGATTCAAAGAGAGTGAGATGCCAGCTCCTTTCATTCAGTCAGTAGCTTCAAACATTTCTGGTATATGAATAACATGATGTTTTTCAATGGCAAAAATCAATGAATATTGTAAATGCACAAACAGTAATATCTCCACATTGCAAGGTGCAATTCTGAAATTTTTTGCTTTTTCCTGCTAATCCTAGCATGATAAAGAAGATTCAAAGAGAGTGAGATGCCAGCTCCTTTCATTCAGTCAGTAGCTTCAAACATTTCTGGACGTTTTTCAATTGCAAAAATCAATGAATATTGTAAATGCACAAACAGTAATATCTCCACATTGCAAGGTGCAATTCTGAAATTTTTTGCTTTTTCCTGCTAATCCTAGCATGATAAAGAAGATTCAAAGAGAGTGAGATGCCAGCTCCTTTCATTCAGTCAGTAGCTTCAAACATTTCTGGACGTTTTTCAATGGCAAAAATCAATGAATATTGTAAATGCACAAACAGTAATATCTCCACATTGCAAGGTGCAATTCTGAAATTTTTTGCTTTTTCCTTCTAATCCTAGCATGATAAAGAAGATTCAAAGAGAGTGAGATGCCAGCTCCTTTCATTCAGTCAGTAGCTTCAAACATTTCTGGACGTTTTTCAATGGCAAAAATCAATGAATATTGTAAATGCACAAACAGTAATATCTCCACATTGCAAGGTGCAATTCTGAAATTTTTTGCTTTTTCCTGCTAATCCTAGCATGATAAAGAAGATTCAAAGAGAGTGAGATGCCAGCTCCTTTCATTCAGTCAGTAGCTTCAAACATTTCTGGTATATGAATAACATGATGTTTTTCAATGGCAAAAATCAATGAATATTGTAAATGCACAAACAGTAATATCTCCACATTGCAAGGTGCAATTCTGAAATTTTTTGCTTTTTCCTGCTAATCCTAGCATGATAAAGAAGATTCAAAGAGAGTGAGATGCCAGCTCCTTTCATTCAGTCAGTAGCTTCAAACATTTCTGGTATATGAATAACATGATGTTTTTCAATGGCAATAATCAATGAATATTGTAAATGCACAAACAGTAATATCTCCACATTGCAAGGTGCAATTCTGAAATTTTTTGCTTTTTCCTGCTAATCCTAGCATGATAAAAAAGAATCAAAGAGAGTGAGATGCCAGCTCCTTTCATTCAGTCAGTAGCTTCAAACATTTCTGGTATATGAATAACATGATGTTTTTCAATGGCAAAAATCAATGAATATTGTAAATGCACAAACAGTAATATCTCCACATTGCAAGGTGCAATTCTGAATTTTTTTGCTTTTTCCTGCTAATCCTAGCATGATAAAGAAGATTCAAAGTGAGTGAGATGCCAGCTCCTTTCATTCAGTCAGTAGCTTCAAACATTTCTGGACGTTTTTCAATGGCAAAAATCAATGAATATTGTAAATGCAAAAACAGTAATATCTCCACATTGCAAGGTGCAATTCTGAAATTTTTTGCTTTTTCCTGCTAATCCTAGCATGATAAAGAAGATTCAAAGAGAGTGAGATGCCAGCTCCTTTCATTCAGTCAGTAGCTTCAAACATTTCTGGACGTTTTTCAATGGCAAAAATCAATGAATATTGTAAATGCACAAACAGTAATATCTCCACATTGCAAAGTGCAATTCTGAAATTTTTTGCTTTTTCCTGCTAATCCTAGCATGATAAAGAAGATTCAAAGAGAGTGAGATGCCAGCTCCTTTCATTCAGTCAGTAGCTTCAAACATTTCTGGTATATGAATAACATGATGTTTTTCAATGGCAAAAATCAATGAATATTGTAAATGCACAAACAGTAATATCTCCACATTGCAAGGTGCAATTCTGAATTTTTTTGCTTTTTCCTGCTAATCCTAGCATGATAAAGAAGATTCAAAGAGAGTGAGATGCCAGCTCCTTTCATTCAGTCAGTAGCTTCAAACATTTCTGGACGTTTTTCAATGGCAAAAATCAATGAATATTGTAAATGCACAAACAGTAATATCTCCACATTGCAAGGTGCAATTCTGAAATTTTTTGCTTTTTCCTGCTAATCCTAGCATGATAAAGAAGATTCAAAGAGAGTGAGATGCCAGCTCCTTTCATTCAGTCAGTAGCTTCAAACATTTCTGGACGTTTTTCAATGGCAAAAATCAATGAATATTGTAAATGCACAAACATTTACAATATATCCTAGCATGATAAAGAAGATTCAAAGAGAGTGAGATGCCAGCTCCTTTCATTCAGTCAGTAGCTTCAAACATTTCTGGACGTTTTTCATTGGCAAAAATCAATGAATATTGTAAATGCACAAACAGTAATATCTCCACATTGCAAGGTGCAATTCTGAATTTTTTTGCTTTTTCCTGCTAATCCTAGCATGATAAAGAAGATTCAAAGAGAGTGAGATGCCAGCTCCTTTCATTCAGTCAGTAGCTTCAAACATTTCTGGACGTTTTTCAATGGCAAAAATCAATGAATATTGTAAATGCACAAACAGTAATATCTCCACATTGCAAGGTGCAATTCTGAAATTTTTTGCTTTTTCCTGCTAATCCTAGCATGATAAAGAAAATTCAAAGAGAGTGAGATGCCAGCTCCTTTCATTCAGTCAGTAGCTTCAAACATTTCTGGACGTTTTTCAATGGCAAAAATCAATGAATATTATAAATGCACAAACAGTAATATCTCCACATTGCAAGGTGCAATTCTGAAATTTTTTGCTTTTTCCTGCTAATCCTAGCACGATAAAAAAGATTCAAAGAGAGTGAGATGCCAGCTCCTTTCATTCAGTCAGTAGCTTCAAACATTTCTGGTATATGAATAACATGATGTTTTTCAATGGCAAAAATCAATGAATATTGTAAATGCACAAACAGTAATATCTCCACATTGCAAGGTGCAATTCTGAATTTTTTTGCTTTTTCCTGCTAATCCTAGCATGATAAAGAAGATTCAAAGAGAGTGAGATGCCAGCTCCTTTCATTCAGTCAGTAGCTTCAAACATTTCTGGACGTTTTTCAATGGCAAAAATCAATGAATATTGTAAATGCACAAACAGTAATATCTCCACATTGCAAGGTGCAATTCTGAAATTTTTTGCTTTTTCCTGCTAATCCTAGCATGATAAAGAAGATTCAAAGAGAGTGAGATGCCAGCTCCTTTCATTCAGTCAGTAGCTTCAAACATTTCTGGACGTTTTTCAATGGCAAAAATCAATGAATATTGTAAATGCACAAACAGTAATATCTCCACATTGCAAGGTGCAATTCTGAAATTTTTTGCTTTTTCCTGCTAATCCTAGCATGATAAAGAAGATTCAAAGAGAGTGAGATGCCAGCTCCTTTCATTCAGTCAGTAGCTTCAAACATTTCTGGTATATGAATAACATGATGTTTTTCAATGGCAAAAATCAATGAATATTGTAAATGCACAAACAGTAATAACTCCACATTGCAAGGTGCAATTCTGAAATTTTTTGCTTTTTCCTGCTAATCCTAGCATGATAAAGAAGATTCAAAGAGAGTGAGATGCCAGCTCCTTTCATTCAGTCAGTAGCTTCAAACATTTCTGGACGTTTTTCAATGGCAAAAATCAATGAATATTGTAAATGCACAAACAGTAATATCTCCACATTGCAAGGTGCAATTCTGAAATTTTTTGCTTTTTCCTTCTAATCCTAGCATGATAAAGAAGATTCAAAGAGAGTGAGATGCCAGCTCCTTTCATTCAGTCAGTAGCTTCAAACATTTCTGGACGTTTTTCAATGGCAAAAATCAATGAATATTGTAAATGCACAAACAGTAATATCTCCACATTGCAAGGTGCAATTCTGAAATTTTTTGCTTTTTCCTGCTAATCCTAGCATGATAAAGAAGATTCAGAGAGAGTGAGATGCCAGCTCCTTTCATTCAGTCAGTAGCTTCAAACATTTCTGGACGTTTTTCAATGGCAAAATTCAATGAATATTGTAAATGCACAAACAGTAATATCTCCACATTGCAAGGTGCAATTCTGAAATTTTTTGCTTTTTCCTGCTAATCCTAGCATGATAAAGAAGATTCAAAGAGAGTGACATGCCAGCTCCTTTCATTCAGTCAGTAGCTTCAAACATTTCGGGACGTTTTTCAATGGCAAAAATCAATGAATATTGTAAATGCACAAACAGTAATATCTCCACATTGCAAGGTGCAATTCTGAAATATTTTGCTTTTTCCTGCTAATCCTAGCATGATAAAGAAGATTCAAAGAGAGTGAGATGCCAGCTCCTTTCATTCAGTCAGTAGCTTCAAACATTTCTGGACGTTTTTCAATGGCAAAAATCAATGAATATTGTAAATGCACAAACAGTAATATCTCCACATTGCAAGGTGCAATTCTGAAATTTTTTGCTTTTTCCTGCTAATCCTAGCATGATAAAGAAGATTCAAAGAGAGTGAGATGCCAGCTCCTTTCATTCAGTCAGTAGCTTCAAACATTTCTGGTATATGAATAACATGATGTTTTTCAATGGCAAAAATCAATGAATATTGTAAATGCACAAACAGTAATATCTCCACATTGCAAGGTGCAATTCTGAAATTTTTTGCTTTTTCCTGCTAATCCTAGCATGATAAAGAAGATTCAAAGAGAGTGAGATGCCAGCTCCTTTCATTCAGTCAGTAGCTTCAAACATTTCTGGACGTTTTTCAATGGCAAAAATCAATGAATATTGTAAATGCACAAACAGTAATATCTCCACATTGCAAGGTGCAATTCTGAAATTTTTTGCTTTTTCCTGCTATTCCTAGCATGATAAAGAAGATTCAAAGAGAGTGAGATGCCAGCTCCTTTCATTCAGTCAGTAGCTTCAAACATTTCTGGTATATGAATAACATGATGTTTTTCAATGGCAAAAATCAATGAATATTGTAAATGCACAAACAGTAATATCTCCACATTGCAAGGTGCAATTCTGAAATTTTTTGCTTTTTCCTGCTAATCCTAGCATGATAAAGAAGATTCAAAGAGAGTGAGATGCCAGCTCCTTTCATTCAGTCAGTAGCTTCAAACATTTCTGGACGTTTTTCAATGGCAAAAATCAATGAATATTGTAAATGCACAAACAGTAATATCTCCACATTGCAAGGTGCAATTCTGAAATTTTTTGCTTTTTCCTGCTAATCCTAGCATGATAAAGAAGATTCAAAGAGAGTGAGATGCCAGCTCCTTTCATTCAGTCAGTAGCTTCAAACATTTCTGGTATATGAATAACATGATGTTTTTCAATGGCAAAAATCAATGAATATTGTAAATGCACAAACAGTAATATCTCCACATTGCAAGGTGCAATTCTGAAATTTTTTGCTTTTTCCTGCTAATCCTAGCATGATAAAGAATATTCAAAGAGAGTGAGATGCCAGCTCCTTTCATTCAGTCAGTAGCTTCAAACATTTCTGGACGTTTTTCAATGGCAAAAATCAATGAATATTGTAAATGCACAAACAGTAATATCTCCACATTGCAAGGTGCAATTCTGAAATTTTTTGCTTTTTCCTGCTAATCCTAGCATGATAAAGAAGATTCAAAGAGAGTGAGATGCCAGCTCCTTTCATTCAGTCAGTAGCTTCAAACATTTCTGGACGTTTTTCAATGTCAAAAATCAATGAATATTGTAAATGCACAAACAGTAATATCTCCACATTGCAAGGTGCAATTCTGAAATTTTTTGCTTTTTCCTGCTAATCCTAGCATGATAAAGAAGATTCAAAGAGAGTGAGATGCCAGCTCCTTTCATTCAGTCAGTAGCTTCAAACATTTCTGGACGTTTTTCAATTGCAAAAATCAATGAATATTGTAAATGCACAAACAGTAATATCTCCACATTGCAAGGTGCAATTCTGAAATTTTTTGCTTTTTCCTGCTAATCCTAGCATGATAAAGAAGATTCAAAGAGAGTGAGATGCCAGCTCCTTTCATTCAGTCAGTAGCTTCAAACATTTCTGGTATATGAATAACATGATGTTTTTCAATGGCAAAAATCAATGAATATTGTAAATGCACAAACAGTAATATCTCCACATTGCAAGGTGCAATTCTGAAATTTTTTGCTTTTTCCTGCTAATCCTAGCATGATAAAGAAGATTCAAAGAGAGTGAGATGCCAGCTCCTTTCATTCAGTCAGTAGCTTCAAACATTTCTGGACATTTTTCAATGGCAAAAATCAATGAATATTGTAAATTCACAAACAGTAATATCTCCACATTGCAAGGTGCAATTCTGAAATTTTTTGCTTTTTCCTGCTAATCCTAGCATGATAAAGAAGATTCAAAGAGAGTGAGATGCCAGCTCCTTTCATTCAGTCAGTAGCTTCAAACATTTCTGGTATATGAATAACATGATGTTTTTCAATGGCAAAAATCAATGAATATTGTAAATGTACAAACAGTAATATCTCCACATTGCAAGGTGCAATTCTGAAATTTTTTGCTTTTTCCTGCTAATCCTAGCATGATAAAGAAGATTCAAAGAGAGTGAGATGCCAGCTCCTTTCATTCAGTCAGTAGCTTCAAACATTTCTGGTATATGAATAACATGATGTTTTTCAATGGCAAAAATCAATGAATATTGTAAATGTACAAACAGTAATATCTCCACATTGCAAGGTGCAATTCTGAAATTTTTTGCTTTTTCCTGCTAATCCTAGCATGAGGAAGAAGATTCAAAGAGAGTGAGATGCCAGCTCCTTTCATTCAGTCAGTAGCTTCAAACATTTCTGGTATATCTATAACATGATGTTTTTCAATGGCAAAAATCAATGAATATTGTAAATGCACAAACAGTAATATCTCCACATTGCAAGGTGCATTTCTGAATTTTTTTGCTTTTTCCTGCTAATCCTAGCATGATAAAGAAGATTCAAAGAGAGTGAGATGCCAGCTCCTTTCATTCAGTCAGTAGCTTCAAACATTTCTGGTATATGAATAACATGATGTTTTTCAATGGCAAAAATCAATGAATATTGTAAATGCACAAACAGTAATATCTCCACATTGCAAGGTGCAATTCTGAAATTTTTTGCTTTTTCCTGCTAATCCTAGCATGATAAAGAAGATTCAAAGAGAGTGAGATGCCAGCTCCTTTCATTCAGTCAGTAGCTTCAAACATTTCTGGACGTTTTTCAATGGCAAAAATCAATGAATATTGTAAATGCACAAACAGTAATATCTCCACATTGCAAGGTGCAATTCTGAAATTTTTTGCTTTTTCCTGCTAATCCTAGCATGATAAAGAAGATTCAAAGAGAGTGAGATGCCAGCTCCTTTCATTCAGTCAGTAGCTTCAAACATTTCTGGTATATGAATAACATGATGTTTTTCAATGGCAAAAATCAATGAATATTGTAAATGCACAAACAGTAATATCTCCACATTGCAAGGTGCAATTCTGAAATTTTTTGCTTTTTCCTGCTAATCCTAGCATGATAAAGAAGATTCAAAGAGAGTGAGATGCCAGCTCCTTTCATTCAGTCAGTAGCTTCAAACATTTCTGGACATTTTTCAATGGCAAAAATCAATGAATATTGTAAATTCACAAACAGTAATATCTCCACATTGCAAGGTGCAATTCTGAAATTTTTTGCTTTTTCCTGCTAATCCTAGCATGATAAAGAAGATTCAAAGAGAGTGAGATGCCAGCTCCTTTCATTCAGTCAGTAGCTTCAAACATTTCTGGTATAAGAATAACATGATGTTTTTCAATGGCAAAAATCAATGAATATTGTAAATGCACAAACAGTAATTTCTCCACATTGCAAGGTGCAATTCTGAAATTTTTTGCTTTTTCCTGCTAATCCTAGCATGATAAAGAAGATTCAGAGAGTGAGATGCCAGCTCCTTTCATTCAGTCAGTAGCTTCAAACATTTCTGGTATATGCATAACATGATGTTTTTCAATGGCAAAAATCAATGAATATTGTAAATGTACAAACAGTAATATCTCCACATTGCAAGGTGCAATTCTGAAATTTTTTGCTTTTTCCTGCTAATCCTAGCATGATAAAGAAGATTCAAAGAGAGTGAGATGCCAGCTCCTTTCATTCAGTCAGTAGCTTCAAACATTTCTGGTATATCTATAACATGATGTTTTTCAATGGCAAAAATCAATGAATATTGTAAATGCACAATCAGTAATATCTCCACATTGCAAGGTGCAATTCTGAAATTTTTTGCTTTTTCCTGCTAATCCTAGCATGATAAAGAAGATTCAAAGAGAGTGAGATGCCAGCTCCTTTCATTCAGTCAGTAGCTTCAAACATTTCTGGACGTTTTTCAATGGCAAAAATCAATGAATATTGTAAATGCACAAACAGTAATATCTCCACATTGCAAGGTGCAATTCTGAAATTTTTTGCTTTTTCCTGCTAATCCTAGCATGATAAAGAAGATTCAAAGAGAGTGAGATGCCAGCTCCTTTCATTCAGTCAGTAGCTTCAAACATTTCTGGACGTTTTTCAATTGCAAAAATCAATGAATATTGTAAATGCACAAACAGTAATATCTCCACATTGCAAGGTGCAATTCTGAAATTTTTTGCTTTTTCCTGCTAATCCTAGCATGATAAAGAAGATTCAAAGAGAGTGAGATGCCAGCTCCTTTCATTCAGTCAGTAGCTTCAAACATTTCTGGACGTTTTTCAATGGCAAAAATCAATGAATATTGTAAATGCACAAACAGTAATATCTCCACATTGCAAGGTGCAATTCTGAAATTTTTTGCTTTTTCCTGCTAAACCTAGCATGATAAAGAAGATTCAAAGCGAGTGAGATGCCAGCTCCTTTCATTCAGTCAGTAGCTTCAAACATTTCTGGACGTTTTTCAATGGCAAAAATCAATGAATATTGTAAATGCACAAACAGTAATATCTCCACATTGCAAGGTGCAATTCTGAAATTTTTTGCTTTTTCCTGCTAATCCTAGCATGATAAAGAAGTTACAAAGAGAGTGAGATGCCAGCTCCTTTCATTCAGTCAGTAGCTTCAAACATTTCTGGTATATGAATAACATGATGTTTTTCAATGGCAAAAATCAATGAATATTGTAAATGCACAAACAGTAATATCTCCACATTGCAAGGTGCAATTCTGAAATTTTTTGCTTTTTCCTGCTAATCCTAGCATGATAAATAAGATTCAAAGAGAGTGAGATGCCAGCTCCTTTCATTCAGTCAGTAGCTTCAAACATTTCTGGACGTTTTTCAATGGCAAAAATCAATGAATATTGTAAATGCACAAACAGTAATATCTCCACATTGCAAGGTGCAATTCTGAAATTTTTTGCTTTTTCCTGCTAATCCTAGCATGATAAAGAAGATTCAAAGAGAGTGAGATGCCAGCTCCTTTCATTCAGTCAGTAGCTTCAAACATTTCTGGTATATGAATAACATGATGTTTTTCAATGGCAAAAATCAATGAATATTGTAAATGCACAAACAGTAATATCTCCACATTGCAAGGTGCAATTCTGAAATTTTTTGCTTTTTCCTGCTAATCCTAGCATGATAAAGAAGATTCAAAGAGAGTGAGATGCCAGCTCCTTTCATTCAGTCAGTAGCTTCAAACATTTCTGGACGTTTTTCAATGGCAAAAATCAATGAATATTGTAAATCCACAAACAGTAATATCTCCACATTGCAAGGTGCAATTCTGAAATTTTTTGCTTTTTCCTGCTAATCCTAGCATGATAAAGAAGATTCAAAGAGAGTGAGATGCCAGCTCCTTTCATTCAGTCAGTAGCTTCAAACATTTCTGGACGTTTTTCAATGGCAAAAATCAATGAATATTGTAAATGCACAAACAGTAATATCTCCACATTGCAAGGTGCAATTCTGAAATTTTTTGCTTTTTCCTGCTAATCCTAGCATGATAAAGAAGATTCAAAGAGAGTGAAATGCCAGCTCCTTTCAATCAGTCAGTAGCTTCAAACATTTCTGGAATATGAATAACATGATGTTTTTCAATGTCAAAAATCAATGAATATTGTAAATGCACAAACAGTAATATCTCCACATTGCAAGGTGCAATTCTGAAATTTTTTGCTTTTTCCTGCTAATCCTAGCATGATAAAGAAGATTCAAAGAGAGTGAGATGCCAGCTCCTTTCATTCAGTCAGTAGCTTCAAACATTTCTGGACGTTTTTCAATGGCAAAAATCAATGAATATTGTAAATGCACAAACAGTAATATCTCCACATTGCAAGGTGCAATTCTGAAATTTTTTGCTTTTTCCTGCTAATCCTAGCATGATAAAGAAGATTCAAAGAGAGTGAGATGCCAGCTCCTTTCATTCAGTCAGTAGCTTCAAACATTTCTGGTATATGAATAACATGATGTTTTTCAATGGCAAAAATCAATGAATATTGTAAGTGCACAAAAAGTAATATCTCCACATTGCAAGGTGCAATTCTGAAATTTTTTGCTTTTTCCTGCTAATCCTAGCATGATAAAGAAGATTCAAAGAGAGTGAGATGCCAGCTCCTTTCATTCAGTCAGTAGCTTCAAACATTTCTGGACGTTTTTCAATGGCAAAAATCAATGAATATTGTAAATGCACAAACAGTAATATCTCCACATTGCAAGGTGCAATTCTGAAATTTTTTGCTTTTTCCTGCTAATCCTAGCATGATAAATAAGATTCAAAGAGAGTGAGATGCCAGCTCCTTTCATTCAGTCAGTAGCTTCAAACATTTCTGGACGTTTTTCAATGGCAAAAATCAATGAATATTGTAAATCCACAAACAGTAATATCTCCACATTGCAAGGTGCAATTCTGAAATTTTTTGCTTTTTCCTGCTAATCCTAGCATGATAAAGAAGATTCAAAGAGAGTGAGATGCCAGCTCCTTTCATTCAGTCAGTAGCTTCAAACATTTCTGGTATATGAATAACATGATGTTTTTCAATGGCAAAAATCAATGAATATTGTAAATGCACAAACAGTAATATCTCCACATTGCAAGGTGCAATTCTGAAATTTTTTGCTTTTTCCTGCTAATCCTAGCATGATAAAGAAGATTCAAAGAGAGTGAGATGCCAGCTCCTTTCATTGAGTCAGTAGCTTCAAACATTTCTGGACGTTTTTCAATGGCAAAAATCAATGAATATTGTAAATGCACAAACAGTAATATCTCCACATTGAAAGGTGCAATTCTGAAATTTTTTGCTTTTTCCTGCTAATCCTAGCATGATAAAGAAGATTCAAAGAGAGTGAGATGCCAGCTCCTTTCAATCAGTCAGTAGCTTCAAACATTTCTGGTATATGAATAACATGATGTTTTTCAATGGCAAAAATCAATGAATATTGTAAATGCACAAACAGTAATATCTCCACATTGCAAGGTGCAATTCTGAAATTTTTTGCTTTTTCCTGCTAATCCTAGCATGATAAAGAAGATTCAAAGAGAGTGAGATGCCATCTCCTTTCATTCAGTCAGTAGCTTCAAACATTTCTGGACGTTTTCAATGGCAAAAATCAATGAATATTGTATATGCACAAACAGTAATATCTCCTCATTGCAAGGTGCAATTCTGAAATTTGTTGCTTTTTCCTGCTAATCCTAGCATGATAAAGAAGATTCAAAGAGCGTGAGATGCCAGCTCCTTTCATTCAGTCAGTAGCTTCAAACATTTCTGGTATATGAATAACATGATGTTTTTCAATTTCAAAAATCAATGAATATTGTAAATGCACAAACAGTAATATCTCCACATTGCAAGGTGCAATTCTGAAATTTTTTGCTTTTTCCTGCTAATCCTACCATGATAAAGAAGATTCAAAGAGAGTGAGATGCCAGCTCCTTTCATTCAGTCAGTAGCTTCAAACATTTCTGGACGTTTTTCAATGGCAAAAATCAATGAATATTGTAAATGCACCAACAGTAATATCTCCACATTGCAAGGTGCAATTCTGAAATTTTTTGCTTTTTCCTGCTAATCCTAGCATGATAAAGAAGATTCAAAAAGATTGAGATGCCAGCTCCTTTCATTCAGTTAGTAGCTTCAAACATTTCTGGTATATGAATAACATGATGTTTTTCAATGGCAAAAATCAATGAATATTGTAAATGCACAAACAGTAATATCTCCACATTGCAAGGTGCAATTCTGAAATTTTTTGCTTTTTCCTGCTAATCCTAGCATGATAAAGAAGATTCAAAGAGAGTGAGATGCCAGCTCCTTTCATTCAGTCAGTAGCTTCAAACATTTCTGGACGTTTTTCAATGGCAAAAATCAATGAATATTGTAAATGCACAAACAGTAATATCTCCACATTGCAAGGTGCAATTCTGAAATTTTTTGCTTTTTCCTGCTAATCCTAGCATGATAAAGAAGATTCAAAGAGAGTGATATGCCAGCTCCTTTCATTCAGTCAGTAGCTTCAAACATTTCTGGTATATGAATAACATGATGTTTTTCAATGGCAAAAATCAATGAATATTGTAAATGCACAAACAGTAATATCTCCACATTGCAAGGTGCAATTCTGAAATTTTTTGCTTTTTCCTGCTAATCCTAGCATGATAAAGAAGATTCAAAGAGAGTGAGATGCCAGCTCCTTTCATTCAGTCAGTAGCTTCAAACATTTCTGGACGTTTTTCAATGGCAAAAATCAATGAATATTGTAAATGCACAAACAGTAATATCTCCACATTGCAAGGTGCAATTCTGAAATTTTTTGCTTTTTCCTGCTAATCCTAGCATGATAAAGAAGATTCAAAGAGAGTGAGATGCCAGCTCCTTTCATTCAGTCAGTAGCTTCAAACATTTCTGGTATATGAATAACATGATGTTTTTCAATGGCAAAAATCAATGAATATTGTAAATGCACAAACAGTAATATCTCCACATTGCAAGGTGCAATTCTGAAATTTTTTGCTTTTTCCTGCTAATCCTAGCATGATAAAGAAGATTCAAAGAGAGTGAGATGCCAGCTCCTTTCATTCAGTCAGTAGCTTCAAACATTTCTGGACGTTTTTCAATGGCAAAAATCAATGAATATTGTAAATGCACAAACAGTAATATCTCCACATTGCAAGGTGCAATTCTGAAATTTTTTGCTTTTTCCTGCTAATCCTAGCATGATAAAGAAGATTCAAAGAGAGTAAGATGCCAGCTCCTTTCATTCAGTCAGTAGCTTCAAACATTTCTGGTATATGAATAACATGATGTTTTTCAATGGCAAAAATCAATGAATATTGTAAATGCACAAACAGTAATATTTCCACATTGCAAGGTGTAATTCTGAAATTTTTTGCTTTTTCCTGCTAATCCTAGCATGATAAAAAAGATTCAAAGAGAGTGAGATGCCAGCTCCTTTCATTCAGTCAGTAGCTTCAAACATTTCTGGTATATGAATAACATGATGTTTTTCAATGGCAAAAATCAATGAATATTGTAAATGCACAAACAGTAATATCTCCACATTGCAAGGTGCAATTCTGAAATTTTTTGCTTTTTCCTGCTAATCCTAGCATGATAAAGAAGATTCAAAGAGAGTGAGATGCTAGCTCCTTTCATTCAGTCAGTAGCTTCAAACATTTCTGGACGTTTTTCAATGGCAAAAATCAATGAATATTGTAAATGCACAAAGAGTAATATCTCCACATTGCAAGGTGCAATTCTGAAATTTTTTGCTTTTTCCTGCTAATCCTAGCATGATAAAGAAGATTCAAAGAGAGTGAGAAGCCAGCTCCTTTCATTCAGTCAGTAGCTTCAAACATTTCTGGACGTTTTTCAATGGCAAAAATCAATGAATATTGTAAATGCACAAACAGTAATATCTCCACATTGCAAGGTGCAATTCTGAAATTTTTTGCTTTTTCCTGCTAATCCTAGCATGATAAAGAAGATTCAAAGAGAGTGAGATGCCAGCTCCTTTCATTCAGTCAGTAGCTTCAAACATTTCTGGACGTTTTTCAATGGCAAAAATCAATGAATATTGTAAATGCACAAACAGTAATATCTCCACATTGCAAGGTGCAATTCTGAAATTTTTTGCTTTTTCCTGCTAATCCTAGCATGATAAAGAAGATTCAAAGAGAGTGAGAAGCCAGCTCCTTTCATTCAGTCAGTAGCTTCAAACATTTCTGGACGTTTTTCAATGGCAAAAATCAATGAATATTGTAAATGCACAAACAGTAATATCTCCACATTGCAAGGTGCAATTCTGAAATTTTTTGCTTTTTCCTGCTAATCCTAGCATGATAAAGAAGATTCAAAGAGAGTGAGATGCCAGCTCCTTTCATTCAGTCAGTAGCTTCAAACATTTCTGGACGTTTTTCAATGGCAAAAATCAATGAATATTGTAAATGCACAAACAGTAATATCTCCACATTGCAAGGTGCAATTCTGAAATTTTTTGCTTTTTCCTGCTAATCCTAGCATGATAAAGAAGATTCAAAGAGAGTGAGATGCCAGCTCCTTTCATTCAGTCAGTAGCTTCAAACATTTCTGGTATATGAATAACATGATGTTTTTCAATGGCAAAAATCAATGAATATTGTAAATGCACAAACAGTAATATCTCCACATTGCAAGGTGCAATTCTGAAATTTTTTGCTTTTTCCTGCTAATCCTAGCATGATAAAGAAGATTCAAAGAGAGTGAGATGCCAGCTCCTTTCATTCAGTCAGTAGCTTCAAACATTTCTGGACGTTTTTCAATGGCAAAAATCAATGAATATTGTAAATGCACAAACAGTAATATCTCCACATTGCAAGGTGCAATTCTGAAATTTTTTGCTTTTTCCTGCTAATCCTAGCATGATAAAGAAGATTCAAAGAGAGTGAGATGCCAGCTCCTTTCATTCAGTCAGTAGCTTCAAACATTTCTGGTATATGAATAACATGATGTTTTTCAATGGCAAAAATCAATGAATATTGTAAATGCACAAACAGTAATATTTCCACATTGCAAGGTGTAATTCTGAAATTTTTTGCTTTTTCCTGCTAATCCTAGCATGATAAAAAAGATTCAAAGAGAGTGAGATGCCAGCTCCTTTCATTCAGTCAGTAGCTTCAAACATTTCTGGTATATGAATAACATGATGTTTTTCAATGGCAAAAATCAATGAATATTGTAAATGCACAAACAGTAATATCTCCACATTGCAAGGTGCAATTCTGAAATTTTTTGCTTTTTCCTGCTAATCCTAGCATGATAAAGAAGATTCAAAGAGAGTGAGATGCTAGCTCCTTTCATTCAGTCAGTAGCTTCAAACATTTCTGGACGTTTTTCAATGGCAAAAATCAATGAATATTGTAAATGCACAAACAGTAATATCTCCACATTGCAAGGTGCAATTCTGAAATTTTTTGCTTTTTCCTGCTAATCCTAGCATGATAAAGAAGATTCAAAGAGAGTGAGAAGCCAGCTCCTTTCATTCAGTCAGTAGCTTCAAACATTTCTGGACGTTTTTCAATGGCAAAAATCAATGAATATTGTAAATGCACAAACAGTAATATCTCCACATTGCAAGGTGCAATTCTGAAATTTTTTGCTTTTTCCTGCTAATCCTAGCATGATAAAGAAGATTCAAAGAGAGTGAGATGCCAGCTCCTTTCATTCAGTCAGTAGCTTCAAACATTTCTGGACGTTTTTCAATGGCAAAAATCAATGAATATTGTAAATGCACAAACAGTAATATCTCCACATTGCAAGGTGCAATTCTGAAATTTTTTGCTTTTTCCTGCTAATCCTAGCATGATAAAGAAGATTCAAAGAGAGTGAGAAGCCAGCTCCTTTCATTCAGTCAGTAGCTTCAAACATTTCTGGACGTTTTTCAATGGCAAAAATCAATGAATATTGTAAATGCACAAACAGTAATATCTCCACATTGCAAGGTGCAATTCTGAAATTTTTTGCTTTTTCCTGCTAATCTAGCATGATAAAGAAGATTCAAAGAGAGTGAGATGCCAGCTCCTTTCATTCAGTCAGTAGCTTCAAACATTTCTGGACGTTTTTCAATGGCAAAAATCAATGAATATTGTAAATGCACAAACAGTAATATCTCCACATTGCAAGGTGCAATTCTGAAATTTTTTGCTTTTTCCTGCTAATCCTAGCATGATAAAGAAGATTCAAAGAGCGTGAGATGCCAGCTCCTTTCATTCAGTCAGTAGCTTCAAACATTTCTGGTATATGAATAACATGATGTTTTTCAATTTCAAAAATCAATGAATATTGTAAATGCACAAACAGTAATATCTCTACATTGCAAGGTGCAATTCTGAAATTTTTTGCTTTTTCCTGCTAATCCTACCATGATAAAGAAGATTCAAAGAGAGTGAGATGCCAGCTCCTTTCATTCAGTCAGTAGCTTCAAACATTTCTGGACGTTTTTCAATGGCAAAAATCAATGAATATTGTAAATGCACAAACAGTAATATCTCCACATTGCAAGGTGCAATTCTGAAATTTTTTGCTTTTTCCTGCTAATCCTAGCATGATAAAGAAGATTCAAAGAGAGTGAGATGCCAGCTCCTTTCATTCAGTTAGTAGCTTCAAACATTTCTGGTATATGAATAACATGATGTTTTTCAATGGCAAAAATCAATGAATATTGTAAATGCACAAACAGTAATATCTCCACATTGCAAGGTGCAATTCTGAAATTTTTTGCTTTTTCCTGCTAATCCTAGCATGATAAAGAAGATTCAAAGAGAGTGAGATGCCAGCTCCTTTCATTCAGTCAGTAGCTTCAAACATTTCTGGACGTTTTTCAATGGCAAAAATCAATGAATATTGTAAATGCACAAACAGTAATATCTCCACATTGCAAGGTGCAATTCTGAAATTTTTTGCTTTTTCCTGCTAATCCTAGCATGATAAAGAAGATTCAAAGAGAGTGATATGCCAGCTCCTTTCATTCAGTCAGTAGCTTCAAACATTTCTGGTATATGAATAACATGATGTTTTTCAATGGCAAAAATCAATGAATATTGTAAATGCACAAACAGTAATATCTCCACATTGCAAGGTGCAATTCTGAAATTTTTTGCTTTTTCCTGCTAATCCTAGCATGATAAAGAAGATTCAAAGAGAGTGAGATGCCAGCTCCTTTCATTCAGTCAGTAGCTTCAAACATTTCTGGACGTTTTTCAATGGCAAAAATCAATGAATATTGTAAATGCACAAACAGTAATATCTCCACATTGCAAGGTGCAATTCTGAAATTTTTTGCTTTTTCCTGCTAATCCTAGCATGATAAAGAAGATTCAAAGAGAGTGAGATGCCAGCTCCTTTCATTCAGTCAGTAGCTTCAAACATTTCTGGTATATGAATAACATGATGTTTTTCAATGGCAAAAATCAATGAATATTGTAAATGCACAAACAGTAATATCTCCACATTGCAAGGTGCAATTCTGAAATTTTTTGCTTTTTCCTGCTAATCCTAGTATGATAAAGAAGATTCAAAGAGAGTGAGATGCCAGCTCCTTTCATTCAGTCAGTAGCTTCAAACATTTCTGGACGTTTTTCAATGGCAAAAATCAATGAATATTGTAAATGCACAAACAGTAATATCTCCACATTGCAAGGTGCAATTCTGAAATTTTTTGCTTTTTCCTGCTAATCCTAGCATGATAAAGAAGATTCAAAGAGAGTGAGATGCCAGCTCCTTTCATTCAGTCAGTAGCTTCAAACATTTCTGGTATATGAATAACATGATGTTTTTCAATGGCAAAAATCAATGAATATTGTAAATGCACAAACAGTAATATTTCCACATTGCAAGGTGTAATTCTGAAATTTTTTGCTTTTTCCTGCTAATCCTAGCATGATAAAAAAGATTCAAAGAGAGTGAGATGCCAGCTCCTTTCATTCAGTCAGTAGCTTCAAACATTTCTGGTATATGAATAACATGATGTTTTTCAATGGCAAAAATCAATGAATATTGTAAATGCACAAACAGTAATATCTCCACATTGCAAGGTGCAATTCTGAAATTTTTTGCTTTTTCCTGCTAATCCTAGCATGATAAAGAAGATTCAAAGAGAGTGAGATGCCAGCTCCTTTCATTCAGTCAGTAGCTTCAAACATTTCTGGACGTTTTTCAATGGCAAAAATCAATGAATATTGTAAATGCACAAACAGTAATATCTCCACATTGCAAGGTGCAATTCTGAAATTTTTTGCTTTTTCCTGCTAATCCTAGCATGATAAAGAAGATTCAAAGAGAGTGAGATGCCAGCTCCTTTCATTCAGTTAGTAGCTTCAAACATTTCTGGTATATGAATAACATGATGTTTTTCAATGGCAAAAATCAATGAATATTGTAAATGCACAAACAGTAATATCTCCACATTGCAAGGTGCAATTCTGAAATTTTTTGCTTTTTCCTGCTAATCCTAGCATGATAAAGAAGATTCAAAGAGAGTGAGATGCCAGCTCCTTTCATTCAGTCAGTAGCTTCAAACATTTCTGGACGTTTTTCAATGGCAAAAATCAATGAATATTGTAAATGCACAAACAGTAATATCTCCACATTGCAAGGTGCAATTCTGAAATTTTTTGCTTTTTCCTGCTAATCCTAGCATGATAAAGAAGATTCAAAGAGAGTGATATGCCAGCTCCTTTCATTCAGTCAGTAGCTTCAAACATTTCTGGTATATGAATAACATGATGTTTTTCAATGGCAAAAATCAATGAATATTGTAAATGCACAAACAGTAATATCTCCACATTGCAAGGTGCAATTCTGAAATTTTTTGCTTTTTCCTGCTAATCCTAGCATGATAAAGAAATTCAAAGAGAGTGAGATGCCAGCTCCTTTCATTCAGTCAGTAGCTTCAAACATTTCTGGACGTTTTTCAATGGCAAAAATCAATGAATATTGTAAATGCACAAACAGTAATATCTCCACATTGCAAGGTGCAATTCTGAAATTTTTTGCTTTTTCCTGCTAATCCTAGCATGATAAAGAAGATTCAAAGAGAGTGAGATGCCAGCTCCTTTCATTCAGTCAGTAGCTTCAAACATTTCTGGTATATGAATAACATGATGTTTTTCAATGGCAAAAATCAATGAATATTGTAAATGCACAAACAGTAATATCTCCACATTGCAAGGTGCAATTCTGAAATTTTTTGCTTTTTCCTGCTAATCCTAGCATGATAAAGAAGATTCAAAGAGAGTGAGATGCCAGCTCCTTTCATTCAGTCAGTAGCTTCAAACATTTCTGGACGTTTTTCAATGGCAAAAATCAATGAATATTGTAAATGCACAAACAGTAATATCTCCACATTGCAAGGTGCAATTCTGAAATTTTTTGCTTTTTCCTGCTAATCCTAGCATGATAAAGAAGATTCAAAGAGAGTGAGATGCCAGCTCCTTTCATTCAGTCAGTAGCTTCAAACATTTCTGGTATATGAATAACATGATGTTTTTCAATGGCAAAAATCAATGAATATTGTAAATGCACAAACAGTAATATTTCCACATTGCAAGGTGTAATTCTGAAATTTTTTGCTTTTTCCTGCTAATCCTAGCATGATAAAAAAGATTCAAAGAGAGTGAGATGCCAGCTCCTTTCATTCAGTCAGTAGCTTCAAACATTTCTGGTATATGAATAACATGATGTTTTTCAATGGCAAAAATCAATGAATATTGTAAATGCACAAACAGTAATATCTCCACATTGCAAGGTGCAATTCTGAAATTTTTTGCTTTTTCCTGCTAATCCTAGCATGATAAAGAAGATTCAAAGAGAGTGAGATGCCAGCTCCTTTCATTCAGTCAGTAGCTTCAAACATTTCTGGACGTTTTTCAATGGCAAAAATCAATGAATATTGTAAATGCACAAACAGTAATATCTCCACATTGCAAGGTGCAATTCTGAAATTTTTTGCTTTTTCCTGCTAATCC
This sequence comes from Phyllobates terribilis, assembly GCF_046119375.1. NCBI lineage: Eukaryota > Metazoa > Chordata > Amphibia > Anura > Dendrobatidae > Phyllobates > Phyllobates terribilis. Next base: position 45,806 of record NW_027364828.1, read on the forward strand.
TAGCATGATAAAGAAGATTCAAAGAGAGTGAGAAGCCAGCTCCTTTCATTCAGTCAGTAGCTTCAAACATTTCTGGACGTTTTTCAATGGCAAAAATCAATGAATATTGTAAATGCACAAACAGTAATATCTCCACATTGCAAGGTGCAATTCTGAAATTTTTTGCTTTTTCCTGCTAATCTAGCATGATAAAGAAGATTCAAAGAGAGTGAGATGCCAGCTCCTTTCATTCAGTCAGTAGCTTCAAACATTTCTGGACGTTTTTCAATGGCAAAAATCAATGAATATTGAAAATGCACAAACAGTAATATCTCCACATTGCAAGGTGCAATTCTGAAATTTTTTGCTTTTTCCTGCTAATCCTAGCATGATAAAGAAGATTCAAAGAGAGTGAGATGCCAGCTCCTTTCATTCAGTCAGTAGCTTCAAACATTTCTGGACGTTTTTCAATGGCAAAAATCAATGAATATTGTAAATGCACAAACAGTAATATCTCCACATTGCAAGGTGCAATTCTGAAATTTTTTGCTTTTTCCTGCTAATCCTAGCATGATAAAGAAGATTCAAAGAGAGTGAGATGCCAGCTCCTTTCATTCAGTCAGTAGCTTCAAACATTTCTGGACGTTTTTCAATGGCAAAAATCAATGAATATTGTAAATGCACAAACAGTAATATCTCCACATTGCAAGCTGCAATTCTGAAATTTTTTGCTTTTTCCTGCTAATCCTAGCATGATAAAGAAGATTCAAAGAGAGTGAGATGCCAGCTCCTTTCATTCAGTCAGTAGCTTCAAACATTTCTGGACGTTTTCCAATGGCAAAAATCAATGAATATTGTAAATGCACAAACAGTAATATCTCCACATTGCAAGGTGCAATTCTGAAATTTTTAGCTTTTTCCTGCTAATCCTAGCATGATAAAGAAGATTCAAAGAGAGTGAGATGCCAGCTCCTTTCATTCAGTCAGTAGCTTCAAACATTTCTGGTATATGAATAACATGATGTTTTTCAATGGCAAAAATCAATGAATATTGTAAATGCACAAAAAGTAATATCTCCACATTGCAAGGTGCAATTCTGAAATTTTTTGCTTTTTCCTGCTAATCCTAGCATGATAAAGAAGATTCAAAGAGAGTGAGATGCCAGCTCCTTTCATTCAGTCAGTAGCTTCAAACATTTCTGGACGTTTTTCAATGGCAAAAATCAATGAATATTGTAAATGCACAAACAGTAATATCTCCACATTGCAAGGTGCAATTCTGAAATTTTTTGCTTTTTCCTGCTAATCCTAGCATGATAAATAAGATTCAAAGAGAGTGAGATGCCAGCTCCTTTCATTCAGTCAGTAGCTTCAAACATTTCTGGACGTTTTTCAATGGCAAAAATCAATGAATATTGTAAATGCACAAACAGTAATATCTCCACATTGCAAGGTGCAATTCTGAAATTTTTTGCTTTTTCCTGCTAATCCTAGCATGATAAAGAAGATTCAAAGAGAGTGAGATGCCAGCTCCTTTCATTCAGTCAGTAGCTTCAAACATTTCTGGTATATGAATAACATGATGTTTTTCAATGGCAAAAATCAATGAATATTGTAAATGCACAAACAGTAATATCTCCACATTGCAAGGTGCAATTCTGAAATTTTTTGCTTTTTCCTGCTAATCCTAGCATGATAAAGAAGATTCAAAGAGAGTGAGATGCCAGCTCCTTTCATTCAGTCAGTAGCTTCAAACATTTCTGGACGTTTTTCAATGGCAAAAATCAATGAATATTGTAAATGCACAAACAGTAATATCTCCACATTGCAAGGTGCAATTCTGAAATTTTTTGCTTTTTCCTGCTAATCCTAGCATGATAAAGAAGATTCAAAGAGAGTGAGATGCCAGCTCCTTTCATTCAGTCAGTAGCTTCAAACATTTCTGGACGTTTTTCAATGGCAAAAATTAATGAATATTGTAAATGCACAAACAGTAATATCTCCACATTGCAAGGTGCAATTCTGAAATTTTTTGCTTTTTCCTGCTAATCCTAGCATGATAAAGAAGATTCAAAGAGAGTGAGATGCCAGCTCCTTTCAATCAGTCAGTAGCTTCAAACATTTCTGGTATATGAATAACATGATGTTTTTCAATGGCAAAAATCAATGAATATTGTAAATGCACAAACAGTAATATCTCCACATTGCAAGGTGCAATTCTGAAATTTTTTGCTTTTTCCTGCTAATCCTAGCATGATAAAGAAGATTCAAAGAGAGTGAGATGCCATCTCCTTTCATTCAGTCAGTAGCTTCAAACATTTCTGGACGTTTTTCAATGGCAAAAATCAATGAATATTGTAAAAGCACAAACAGTAATATCTCCACATTGCAAGGTGCAATTCTGAAATTTTTTGCTTTTTCCTGCTAATCCTAGCATGATAAAGAAGATTCAAAGAGAGTGATATGCCAGCTCCTTTCATTCAGTCAGTAGCTTCAAACATTTCTGGTATATGAATAACATGATGTTTTTCAATGGCAAAAATCAATGAATATTGTAAATGCACAAACAGTAATATCTCCACATTGCAAGGTGCAATTCTGAAATTTTTTGCTTTTTCCTGCTAATCCTAGCATGATAAAGAAATTCAAAGAGAGTGAGATGCCAGCTCCTTTCATTCAGTCAGTAGCTTCAAACATTTCTGGACGTTTTTCAATGGCAAAAATCAATGAATATTGTAAATGCACAAACAGTAATATCTCCACATTGCAAGGTGCAATTCTGAAATTTTTTGCTTTTTCCTGCTAATCCTAGCATGATAAAGAAGATTCAAAGAGAGTGAGATGCCAGCTCCTTTCATTCAGTCAGTAGCTTCAAACATTTCTGGTATATGAATAACATGATGTTTTTCAATGGCAAAAATCAATGAATATTGTAAATGCACAAACAGTAATATCTCCACATTGCAAGGTGCAATTCTGAAATTTTTTGCTTTTTCCTGCTAATCCTAGCATGATAAAGAAGATTCAAAGAGAGTGAGATGCCAGCTCCTTTCATTCAGTCAGTAGCTTCAAACATTTCTGGACGTTTTTCAATGGCAAAAATCAATGAATATTGTAAATGCACAAACAGTAATATCTCCACATTGCAAGGTGCAATTCTGAAATTTTTTGCTTTTTCCTGCTAATCCTAGCATGATAAAGAAGATTCAAAGAGAGTGAGATGCCAGCTCCTTTCATTCAGTCAGTAGCTTCAAACATTTCTGGTATATGAATAACATGATGTTTTTCAATGGCAAAAATCAATGAATATTGTAAATGCACAAACAGTAATATTTCCACATTGCAAGGTGTAATTCTGAAATTTTTTGCTTTTTCCTGCTAATCCTAGCATGATAAAAAAGATTCAAAGAGAGTGAGATGCCAGCTCCTTTCATTCAGTCAGTAGCTTCAAACATTTCTGGTATATGAATAACATGATGTTTTTCAATGGCAAAAATCAATGAATATTGTAAATGCACAAACAGTAATATCTCCACATTGCAAGGTGCAATTCTGAAATTTTTTGCTTTTTCCTGCTAATCCTAGCATGATAAAGAAGATTCAAAGAGAGTGAGATGCCAGCTCCTTTCATTCAGTCAGTAGCTTCAAACATTTCTGGACGTTTTTCAATGGCAAAAATCAATGAATATTGTAAATGCACAAACAGTAATATCTCCACATTGCAAGGTGCAATTCTGAAATTTTTTGCTTTTTCCTGCTAATCCTAGCATGATAAAGAAGATTCAAAGAGAGTGAGAAGCCAGCTCCTTTCATTCAGTCAGTAGCTTCAAACATTTCTGGACGTTTTTCAATGGCAAAAATCAATGAATATTGTAAATGCACAAACAGTAATATCTCCACATTGCAAGGTGCAATTCTGAAATTTTTTGCTTTTTCCTGCTAATCTAGCATGATAAAGAAGATTCAAAGAGAGTGAGATGCCAGCTCCTTTCATTCAGTCAGTAGCTTCAAACATTTCTGGACGTTTTTCAATGGCAAAAATCAATGAATATTGAAAATGCACAAACAGTAATATCTCCACATTGCAAGGTGCAATTCTGAAATTTTTTGCTTTTTCCTGCTAATCCTAGCATGATAAAGAAGATTCAAAGAGAGTGAGATGCCAGCTCCTTTCATTCAGTCAGTAGCTTCAAACATTTCTGGACGTTTTTCAATGGCAAAAATCAATGAATATTGTAAATGCACAAACAGTAATATCTCCACATTGCAAGGTGCAATTCTGAAATGTTTTGCTTTTTCCTGCTAATCCTAGCATGATAAAGAAGATTCAAAGAGAGTGAGATGCCAGCTCCTTTCATTCAGTCAGTAGCTTCAAACATTTCTGGACGTTTTTCAATGGCAAAAATCAATGAATATTGTAAATGCACAAACAGTAATATCTCCACATTGCAAGCTGCAATTCTGAAATTTTTTGCTTTTTCCTGCTAATCCTAGCATGATAAAGAAGATTCAAAGAGAGTGAGATGCCAGCTCCTTTCATTCAGTCAGTAGCTTCAAACATTTCTGGACGTTTTCCAATGGCAAAAATCAATGAATATTGTAAATGCACAAACAGTAATATCTCCACATTGCAAGGTGCAATTCTGAAATTTTTAGCTTTTTCCTGCTAATCCTAGCATGATAAAGAAGATTCAAAGAGAGTGAGATGCCAGCTCCTTTCATTCAGTCAGTAGCTTCAAACATTTCTGGTATATGAATAACATGATGTTTTTCAATGGCAAAAATCAATGAATATTGTAAATGCACAAAAAGTAATATCTCCACATTGCAAGGTGCAATTCTGAAATTTTTTGCTTTTTCCTGCTAATCCTAGCATGATAAAGAAGATTCAAAGAGAGTGAGATGCCAGCTCCTTTCATTCAGTCAGTAGCTTCAAACATTTCTGGACGTTTTTCAATGGCAAAAATCAATGAATATTGTAAATGCACAAACAGTAATATCTCCACATTGCAAGGTGCAATTCTGAAATTTTTTGCTTTTTCCTGCTAATCCTAGCATGATAAATAAGATTCAAAGAGAGTGAGATGCCAGCTCCTTTCATTCAGTCAGTAGCTTCAAACATTTCTGGACGTTTTTCAATGGCAAAAATCAATGAATATTGTAAATGCACAAACAGTAATATCTCCACATTGCAAGGTGCAATTCTGAAATTTTTTGCTTTTTCCTGCTAATCCTAGCATGATAAAGAAGATTCAAAGAGAGTGAGATGCCAGCTCCTTTCATTCAGTCAGTAGCTTCAAACATTTCTGGTATATGAATAACATGATGTTTTTCAATGGCAAAAATCAATGAATATTGTAAATGCACAAACAGTAATATCTCCACATTGCAAGGTGCAATTCTGAAATTTTTTGCTTTTTCCTGCTAATCCTAGCATGATAAAGAAGATTCAAAGAGAGTGAGATGCCAGCTCCTTTCATTCAGTCAGTAGCTTCAAACATTTCTGGACGTTTTTCAATGGCAAAAATCAATGAATATTGTAAATGCACAAACAGTAATATCTCCACATTGCAAGGTGCAATTCTGAAATTTTTTGCTTTTTCCTGCTAATCCTAGCATGATAATGAAGATTCAAAGAGAGTGAGATGCCAGCTCCTTTCATTCAGTCAGTAGCTTCAAACATTTCTGGACGTTTTTCAATGGCAAAAATTAATGAATATTGTAAATGCACAAACAGTAATATCTCCACATTGCAAGGTGCAATTCTGAAATTTTTTGCTTTTTCCTGCTAATCCTAGCATGATAAAGAAGATTCAAAGAGAGTGAGATGCCAGCTCCTTTCAATCAGTCAGTAGCTTCAAACATTTCTGGTATATGAATAACATGATGTTTTTCAATGGCAAAAATCAATGAATATTGTAAATGCACAAACAGTAATATCTCCACATTGCAAGGTGCAATTCTGAAATTTTTTGCTTTTTCCTGCTAATCCTAGCATGATAAAGAAGATTCAAAGAGAGTGAGATGCCATCTCCTTTCATTCAGTCAGTAGCTTCAAACATTTCTGGACGTTTTTCAATGGCAAAAATCAATGAATATTGTATATGCACAAACAGTAATATCTCCACATTGCAAGGTGCAATTCTGAAATTTGTTGCTTTTTCCTGCTAATCCTAGCATGATAAAGAAGATTCAAAGAGAGTGAGATGCCAGCTCCTTTCATTCAGTCAGTAGCTTCAAACATTTCTGGTATATGAATAACATGATGTTTTTCAATGGCAAAAATCAATGAATATTGTAAATGCACAAACAGTAATATCTCCACATTGCAAGGTGCAATTCTGAATTTTTTTGCTTTTTCCTGCTAATCCTAGCATGATAAAGAAGATTCAAAGAGAGTGAGATGCCAGCTCCTTTCATTCAGTCAGTAGCTTCAAACATTTCTGGACGTTTTTCAATGGCAAAAATCAATGAATATTATAAATGCACAAACAGTAATATCTCCACATTGCAAGGTGCAATTCTGAAATTTTTTGCTTTTTCCTGCTAATCCTAGCATGATAAAGAAGATTCAAAGAGAGTGAGATGCCAGCTCCTTTCATTCAGTCAGTAGCTTCAAACATTTCTGGACGTTTTTCAATGGCAAAAATCAATGAATATTGTAAATGCACAAACAGTAATATCTCCACATTGCAAGGTGCAATTCTGAAATTTTTTGCTTTTTCCTGCTAATCCTAGCATGATAAAGAAGATTCAAAGAGCGTGAGATGCCAGCTCCTTTCATTCAGTCAGTAGCTTCAAACATTTCTGGTATATGAATAACATGATGTTTTTCAATTTCAAAAATCAATGAATATTGTAAATGCACAAACAGTAATATCTCCACATTGCAAGGTGCAATTCTGAAATTTTTTGCTTTTTCCTGCTAATCCTACCATGATAAAGAAGATTCAAAGAGAGTGAGATGCCAGCTCCTTTCATTCAGTCAGTAGCTTCAAACATTTCTGGTATATGAATAACATGATGTTTTTCAATGGCAAAAATCAATGAATATTGTAAATGCACAAACAGTAATATCTCCACATTGCAAGGTGCAATTCTGAAATTTTTTGCTTTTTCCTGCTAATCCTAGCATGATAAAGAAGATTCAAAGAGAGTGAGATGCCAGCTCCTTTCATTCAGTCAGTAGCTTCAAACATTTCTGGACGTTTTTCAATGGCAAAAATCAATGAATATTGTAAATGCACAAACAGTAATATCTCCACATTGCAAGGTGCAATTCTGAAATTTTTTGCTTTTTCCTGCTAATCCTAGCATGATAAAGAAGATTCAAAGAGAGTGAGATGCCAGCTCCTTTCATTCAGTCAGTAGCTTCAAACATTTCTGGACGTTTTTCAATGGCAAAAATCAATGAATATTGTAAATGCACAAACAGTAATATCTCCACATTGCAAGGTGCAATTCTGAAATTTTTTGCTTTTTCCTGCTAATCCTAGCATGATAAAGAAGATTCAAAGAGCGTGAGATGCCAGCTCCTTTCATTCAGTCAGTAGCTTCAAACATTTCTGGTATATGAATAACATGATGTTTTTCAATTTCAAAAATCAATGAATATTGTAAATGCACAAACAGTAATATCTCCACATTGCAAGGTGCAATTCTGAAATTTTTTGCTTTTTCCTGCTAATCCTACCATGATAAAGAAGATTCAAAGAGAGTGAGATGCCAGCTCCTTTCATTCAGTCAGTAGCTTCAAACATTTCTGGTATATGAATAACATGATGTTTTTCAATGGCAAAAATCAATGAATATTGTAAATGCACAAACAGTAATATCTCCACATTGCAAGGTGCAATTCTGAAATTTTTTGCTTTTTCCTGCTAATCCTAGCATGATAAAGAAGATTCAAAGAGAGTGAGATGCCAGCTCCTTTCATTCAGTCAGTAGCTTCAAACATTTCTGGACGTTTTTCAATGGCAAAAATCAATGAATATTGTAAATGCACAAACAGTAATATCTCCACATTGCAAGGTGCAATTCTGAAATTTTTTGCTTTTTCCTGCTAATCCTAGCATGATAAAGAAGATTCAAAGAGAGTGATATGCCAGCTCCTTTCATTCAGTCAGTAGCTTCAAACATTTCTGGTATATGAATAACATGATGTTTTTCAATGGCAAAAATCAATGAATATTGTAAATGCACAAACAGTAATATCTCCACATTGCAAGGTGCAATTCTGAAATTTTTTGCTTTTTCCTGCTAATCCTAGCATGATAAAGAAGATTCAAAGAGAGTGAGATGCCAGCTCCTTTCATTCAGTCAGTAGCTTCAAACATTTCTGGACGTTTTTCAATGGCAAAAATCAATGAATATTGTAAATGCACAAACAGTAATATCTCCACATTGCAAGCTGCAATTCTGAAATTTTTTGCTTTTTCCTGCTAATCCTAGCATGATAAAGAAGATTCAAAGAGAGTGAGATGCCAGCTCCTTTCATTCAGTCAGTAGCTTCAAACATTTCTGGACGTTTTTCAATGGCAAAAATCAATGAATATTGTAAATGCACAAACAGTAATATCTCCACATTGCAAGGTGCAATTCTGAAATTTTTTGCTTTTTCCTGCTAATCCTAGCATGATAAAGAAGATTCAAAGAGAGTGAGATGCCAGCTCCTTTCATTCAGTCAGTAGCTTCAAACATTTCTGGTATATGAATAACATGATGTTTTTCAATGGCAAAAATCAATGAATATTGTAAATGCACAAAAAGTAATATCTCCACATTGCAAGGTGCAATTCTGAAATTTTTTGCTTTTTCCTGCTAATCCTAGCATGATAAAGAAGATTCAAAGAGAGTGAGATGCCAGCTCCTTTCATTCAGTCAGTAGCTTCAAACATTTCTGGACGTTTTTCAATGGCAAAAATCAATGAATATTGTAAATGCACAAACAGTAATATCTCCACATTGCAAGGTGCAATTCTGAAATTTTTTGCTTTTTCCTGCTAATCCTAGCATGATAAATAAGATTCAAAGAGAGTGAGATGCCAGCTCCTTTCATTCAGTCAGTAGCTTCAAACATTTCTGGACGTTTTTCAATGGCAAAAATCAATGAATATTGTAAATGCACAAACAGTAATATCTCCACATTGCAAGGTGCAATTCTGAAATTTTTTTCTTTTTCCTGCTAATCCTAGCATGATAAAGAAGATTCAAAGAGAGTGAGATGCCAGCTCCGTTCATTCAGTCAGTAGCTTCAAACATTTCTGGTATATGAATAACATGATGTTTTTCAATGGCAAAAATCAATGAATATTGTAAATGCACAAACAGTAATATCTCCACATTGCAAGGTGCAATTCTGAAATTTTTTGCTTTTTCCTGCTAATCCTAGCATGATAAAGAAGATTCAAAGAGAGTGAGATGCCAGCTCCTTTCATTCAGTCAGTAGCTTCAAACATTTCTGGACGTTTTTCAATGGCAAAAATCAATGAATATTGTAAATGCACAAACAGTAATATCTCCACATTGCAAGGTGCAATTCTGAAATTTTTTGCTTTTTCCTGCTAATCCTAGCATGATAAAGAAGATTCAAAGAGAGTGAGATGCCAGCTCCTTTCAATCAGTCAGTAGCTTCAAACATTTCTGGTATATGAATAACATGATGTTTTTCAATGGCAAAAATCAATGAATATTGTAAATGCACAAACAGTAATATCTCCACATTGCAAGGTGCAATTCTGAAATTTTTTGCTTTTTCCTGCTAATCCTAGCATGATAAAGAAGATTCAAAGAGAGTGAGATGCCATCTCCTTTCATTCAGTCAGTAGCTTCAAACATTTCTGGACGTTTTTCAATGGCAAAAATCAATGAATATTGTATATGCACAAACAGTAATATCTCCACATTGCAAGGTGCAATTCTGAAATTTGTTGCTTTTTCCTGCTAATCCTAGCATGATAAAGAAGATTCAAAGAGAGTGAGATGCCAGCTCCTTTCATTCAGTCAGTAGCTTCAAACATTTCTGGACGTTTTTCAATGGCAAAAATCAATGAATATTATAAATGCACAAACAGTAATATCTCCACATTGCAAGGTGCAATTCTGAAATTTTTTGCTTTTTCCTGCTAATCCTAGCATGATAAAGAAGATTCAAAGAGAGTGAGATGCCAGCTCCTTTCATTCAGTCAGTAGCTTCAAACATTTCTGGACGTTTTTCAATGGCAAAAATCAATGAATATTGTAAATGCACAAAAAGTAATATCTCCACATTGCAAGGTGCAATTCTGAAATTTTTTGCTTTTTCCTGCTAATCCTAGCATGATAAAGAAGATTCAAAGAGCGTGAGATGCCAGCTCCTTTCATTCAGTCAGTAGCTTCAAACATTTCTGGTATATGAATAACATGATGTTTTTCAATTTCAAAAATCAATGAATATTGTAAATGCACAAACAGTAATATCTCCACATTGCAAGGTGCAATTCTGAAATTTTTTGCTTTTTCCTGCTAATCCTACCATGATAAAGAAGATTCAAAGAGAGTGAGATGCCAGCTCCTTTCATTCAGTCAGTAGCTTCAAACATTTCTGGTATATGAATAACATGATGTTTCTCAATGGCAAAAATCAATGAATATTGTAAATGCACAAACAGTAATATCTCCACATTGCAAGGTGCAATTCTGAAATTTTTTGCTTTTTCCTGCTAATCCTAGCATGATAAAGAAGATTCAAAGAGAGTGAGATGCCAGCTCCTTTCATTCAGTCAGTAGCTTCAAACATTTCTGGACGTTTTTCAATGGCAAAAATCAATGAATATTGTAAATGCACAAACAGTAATATCTCCACATTGCAAGGTGCAATTCTGAAATTTTTTGCTTTTTCCTGCTAATCCTAGCATGATAAAGAAGATTCAAAGAGAGTGATATGCCAGCTCCTTTCATTCAGTCAGTAGCTTCAAACATTTCTGGTATATGAATAACATGATGTTTTTCAATGGCAAAAATCAATGAATATTGTAAATGCACAAACAGTAATATCTCCACATTGCAAGGTGCAATTCTGAAATTTTTTGCTTTTTCCTGCTAATCCTAGCATGATAAAGAAGATTCAAAGAGAGTGAGATGCCAGCTCCTTTCATTCAGTCAGTAGCTTCAAACATTTCTGGACATTTTTCAATGGCAAAAATCAATGAATATTGTAAATGCACAAACAGTAATATCTCCACATTGCAAGGTGCAATTCTGAAATTTTTTGCTTTTTCCTGCTAATCCTAGCATGATAAAGAAGATTCAAAGAGAGTGATATGCCAGCTCCTTTCATTCAGTCAGTAGCTTCAAACATTTCTGGTATATGAATAACATGATGTTTTTCAATGGCAAAAATCAATGAATATTGTAAATGCACAAACAGTAATATCTCCACATTGCAAGGTGCAATTCTGAAATTTTTTGCTTTTTCCTGCTAATCCTAGCATGATAAAGAAGATTCAAAGAGAGTGAGATGCCAGCTCCTTTCATTCAGTCAGTAGCTTCAAACATTTCTGGACGTTTTTCAATGGCAAAAATCAATGAATATTGTAAATGCACAAACAGTAATATCTCCACATTGCAAGCTGCAATTCTGAAATTTTTTGCTTTTTCCTGCTAATCCTAGCATGATAAAGAAGATTCAAAGAGAGTGAGTTGCCAGCTCCTTTCATTCAGTCAGTAGCTTCAAACATTTCTGGACGTTTTTCAATGGCAAAAATCAATGAATATTGTAAATGCACAAACAGTAATATCTCCACATTGCAAGGTGCAATTCTGAAATTTTTTGCTTTTTCCTGCTAATCCTAGCATGATAAAGAAGATTCAAAGAGAGTGAGATGCCAGCTCCTTTCATTCAGTCAGTAGCTTCAAACATTTCTGGTATATGAATAACATGATGTTTTTCAATGGCAAAAATCAATGAATATTGTAAATGCACAAAAAGTAATATCTCCACATTGCAAGGTGCAATTCTGAAATTTTTTGCTTTTTCCTGCTAATCCTAGCATGATAAAGAAGATTCAAAGAGAGTGAGATGCCAGCTCCTTTCATTCAGTCAGTAGCTTCAAACATTTCTGGACGTTTTTCAATGGCAAAAATCAATGAATATTGTAAATGCACAAACAGTAATATCTCCACATTGCAAGGTGCAATTCTGAAATTTTTTGCTTTTTCCTGCTAATCCTAGCATGATAAATAAGATTCAAAGAGAGTGAGATGCCAGCTCCTTTCATTCAGTCAGTAGCTTCAAACATTTCTGGACGTTTTTCAATGGCAAAAATCAATGAATATTGTAAATGCACAAACAGTAATATCTCCACATTGCAAGGTGCAATTCTGAAATTTTTTTCTTTTTCCTGCTAATCCTAGCATGATAAAGAAGATTCAAAGAGAGTGAGATGCCAGCTCCTTTCATTCAGTCAGTAGCTTCAAACATTTCTGGTATATGAATAACATGATGTTTTTCAATGGCAAAAATCAATGAATATTGTAAATGCACAAACAGTAATATCTCCACATTGCAAGGTGCAATTCTGAAATTTTTTCCTTTTTCCTGCTAATCCTAGCATGATAAAGAAGATTCAAAGAGAGTGAGATGCCAGCTCCTTTCATTCAGTCAGTAGCTTCAAACATTTCTGGACGTTTTTCAATGGCAAAAATCAATGAATATTGTAAATGCACAAACAGTAATATCTCCACATTGCAAGGTGCAATTCTGAATTTTTTTGCTTTTTCCTGCTAATCCTAGCATGATAAAGAAGATTCAAAGAGAGTGAGATGCCAGCTCCTTTCATTCAGTCAGTAGCTTCAAACATTTCTGGACGTTTTTCAATGGCAAAAATTAATGAATATTGTAAATGCACAAACAGTAATATCTCCACATTGCAAGGTGCAATTCTGAAATTTTTTGCTTTTTCCTGCTAATCCTAGCATGATAAAGAAGATTCAAAGAGAGTGAGATGCCAGCTCCTTTCAATCAGTCAGTAGCTTCAAACATTTCTGGTATATGAATAACATGATGTTTTTCAATGGCAAAAATCAATGAATATTGTAAATGCACAAACAGTAATATCTCCACATTGCAAGGTGCAATTCTGAAATTTTTTGCTTTTTCCTGCTAATCCTAGCATGATAAAGAAGATTCAAAGAGAGTGAGATGCCATCTCCTTTCATTCAGTCAGTAGCTTCAAACATTTCTGGACGTTTTTCAATGGCAAAAATCAATGAATATTGTATATGCACAAACAGTAATATCTCCACATTGCAAGGTGCAATTCTGAAATTTGTTGCTTTTTCCTGCTAATCCTAGCATGATAAAGAAGATTCAAAGAGAGTGAGATGCCAGCTCCTTTCATTCAGTCAGTAGCTTCAAACATTTCTGGACGTTTTTCAATGGCAAAAATCAATGAATATTATAAATGCACAAACAGTAATATCTCCACATTGCAAGGTGCAATTCTGAAATTTTTTGCTTTTTCCTGCTAATCCTAGCATGATAAAGAAGATTCAAAGAGAGTGAGATGCCAGCTCCTTTCATTCAGTCAGTAGCTTCAAACATTTCTGGACGTTTTTCAATGGCAAAAATCAATGAATATTGTAAATGCACAAACAGTAATATCTCCACATTGCAAGGTGCAATTCTGAAATTTTTTGCTTTTTCCTGCTAATCCTAGCATGATAAAGAAGATTCAAAGAGCGTGAGATGCCAGCTCCTTTCATTCAGTCAGTAGCTTCAAACATTTCTGGTATATGAATAACATGATGTTTTTCAATTTCAAAAATCAATGAATATTGTAAATGCACAAACAGTAATATCTCCACATTGCAAGGTGCAATTCTGAAATTTTTTGCTTTTTCCTGCTAATCCTACCATGATAAAGAAGATTCAAAGAGAGTGAGATGCCAGCTCCTTTCATTCAGTCAGTAGCTTCAAACATTTCTGGTATATGAATAACATGATGTTTTTCAATGGCAAAAATCAATGAATATTGTAAATGCACAAACAGTAATATCTCCACATTGCAAGGTGCAATTCTGAAATTTTTTGCTTTTTCCTGCTAATCCTAGCATGATAAAGAAGATTCAAAGAGAGTGAGATGCCAGCTCCTTTCATTCAGTCAGTAGCTTCAAACATTTCTGGACGTTTTTCAATGGCAAAAATCAATGAATATTGTAAATGCACAAACAGTAATATCTCCACATTGCAAGGTGCAATTCTGAAATTTTTTGCTTTTTCCTGCTAATCCTAGCATGATAAAGAAGATTCAAAGAGAGTGATATGCCAGCTCCTTTCATTCAGTCAGTAGCTTCAAACATTTCTGGTATATGAATAACATGATGTTTTTCAATGGCAAAAATCAATGAATATTGTAAATGCACAAACAGTAATATCTCCACATTGCAAGGTGCAATTCTGAAATTTTTTGCTTTTTCCTGCTAATCCTAGCATGATAAAGAAGATTCAAAGAGAGTGAGATGCCAGCTCCTTTCATTCAGTCAGTAGCTTCAAACATTTCTGGACGTTTTTCAATGGCAAAAATCAATGAATATTGTAAATGCACAAACAGTAATAACTCCACATTGCAAGGTGCAATTCTGAAATTTTTTGCTTTTTCCTGCTAATCCTAGCATGATAAAGAAGATTCAAAGAGAGTGAGATGCCAGCTCCTTTCATTCAGTCAGTAGCTTCAAACATTTCTGGTATATGAATAACATGATGTTTTTCAATGGCAAAAATCAATGAATATTGTAAATGCACAAACAGTAATATCTCCACATTGCAAGGTGCAATTCTGAAATTTTTTGCTTTTTCCTGCTAATCCTAGCATGATAAAGAAGATTCAAAGAGAGTGAGATGCCAGCTCCTTTCATTCAGTCAGTAGCTTCAAACATTTCTGGACGTTTTTCAATGGCAAAAATCAATGAATATTGTAAATGCACAAACAGTAATATCTCCACATTGCAAGGTGCAATTCTGAAATTTTTTGCTTTTTCCTGCTAATCCTAGCATGATAAAGAAGATTCAAAGAGAGTGAGATGCCAGCTCCTTTCATTCAGTCAGTAGCTTCAAACATTTCTGGTATATGAATAACATGATGTTTTTCAATGGCAAAAATCAATGAATATTGTAAATGCACAAACAGTAATATTTCCACATTGCAAGGTGTAATTCTGAAATTTTTTGCTTTTTCCTGCTAATCCTAGCATGATAAAAAAGATTCAAAGAGAGTGAGATGCCAGCTCCTTTCATTCAGTCAGTAGCTTCAAACATTTCTGGTATATGAATAACATGATGTTTTTCAATGGCAAAAATCAATGAATATTGTAAATGCACAAACAGTAATATCTCCACATTGCAAGGTGCAATTCTGAAATTTTTTGCTTTTTCCTGCTAATCCTAGCATGATAAAGAAGATTCAAAGAGAGTGAGATGCCAGCTCCTTTCATTCAGTCAGTAGCTTCAAACATTTCTGGACGTTTTTCAATGGCAAAAATCAATGAATATTGTAAATGCACAAACAGTAATATCTCCACATTGCAAGGTGCAATTCTGAAATTTTTTGCTTTTTCCTGCTAATCCTAGCATGATAAAGAAGATTCAAAGAGAGTGAGAAGCCAGCTCCTTTCATTCAGTCAGTAGCTTCAAACATTTCTGGACGTTTTTCAATGGCAAAAATCAATGAATATTGTAAATGCACAAACAGTAATATCTCCACATTGCAAGGTGCAATTCTGAAATTTTTTGCTTTTTCCTGCTAATCTAGCATGATAAAGAAGATTCAAAGAGAGTGAGATGCCAGCTCCTTTCATTCAGTCAGTAGCTTCAAGCATTTCTGGACGTTTTTCAATGGCAAAAATCAATGAATATTGTAAATGCACAAACAGTAATATCTCCACATTGCAAGGTGCAATTCTGAAATTTTTTGCTTTTTCCTACTAATCCTAGCATGATAAAGAAGATTCAAAGAGAGTGAGATGCCAGCTCCTTTCATTCAGTCAGTAGCTTCAAACATTTCTGGACGTTTTTCAATGGCAAAAATCAATGAATATTGTAAATGCACAAACAGTAATATCTCCACATTGCAAGGTGCAATTCAGAATTTTTTTGCTTTTTCCTGCTAATCCTAGCATGATAAAGAAGATTCAAAGAGAGTGAGATGCCAGCTCCTTTCATTCAGTCAGTAGCTTCAAACATTTCTGGACATTTTTCAATGGCAAAAATCAATGAATATTGTAAATGCACAAACAGTAATATCTCCACATTGCAAGGTGCAATTCTGAAATTTTTTGCTTTTTCCTGCTAATCCTAGCATGATAAAGAAGATTCAAAGAGAGTGAGATGCCAGCTCCTTTCATTCAGTCAGTAGCTTCATACATTTCTGGACGTTTTTCAATGGCAAAAATCAATGAATATTGTAAATGCACAAACAGTAATATCTCCACATTGCAAGGTGCAATTCTGAAATTTTTTGCTTTTTCCTGCTAATCCTAGCATGATAAAGAAGATTCAAAGAGAGTGAGATGCCAGCTCCTTTCATTCAGTCAGTAGCTTCAAACATTTCTGGACGTTTTTCAATGGCAAAAATCAATGAATATTGTAAATGCACAAACAGTAATATCTCCACATTGCAAGCTGCAATTCTGAAATTTTTTGCTTTTTCCTGCTAATCCTAGCATGATAAAGAAGATTCAAAGAGAGTGAGATGCCAGCTCCTTTCATTCAGTCAGTAGCTTCAAACATTTCTGGACGTTTTTCAATGGCAAAAATCAATGAATATTGTAAATGCACAAACAGTAATATCTCCACATTGCAAGGTGCAATTCTGAAATTTTTTGCTTTTTCCTGCTAATCCTAGCATGATAAAGAAGATTCAAAGAGAGTGAGATGCCAGCTCCTTTCATTCAGTCAGTAGCTTCAAACATTTCTGGACGTTTTTCAATGGCAAAAATCAATGAATATTGTAAATGCACAAACAGTAATATCTCCACATTGCAAGGTGCAATTCTGAAATTTTTTGCTTTTTCCTGCTAATCCTAGCATGATAAAGAAGATTCAAAGAGAGTGAGATGCCAGCTCCTTTCATTCAGTCAGTAGCTTCAAACATTTCTGGTATATGAATAACATGATGTTTTTCAATGGCAAAAATCAATGAATATTGTAAATGCACAAACAGTAATATCTCCACATTGCAAGGTGCAATTCTGAAATTTTTTGCTTTTTCCTGCTAATCCTAGCATGATAAAGAAGATTCAAAGAGAGTGAGATGCCAGCTCCTTTCATTCAGACAGTAGCTTCAAACATTTCTGGACGTTTTTCAATGGCAAAAATCAATGAATATTGTAAATGCACAAACAGTAATATCTCCACATTGCAAGGTGCAATTCTGAAATTTTTTGCTTTTTCCTGCTAATCCTAGCATGATAAAGAAGATTCAAAGAGAGTGAGATGCCAGCTCCTTTCATTCAGTCAGTAGCTTCAAACATTTCTGGACGTTTTTCAATGTCAAAAATCAATGAATATTGTAAATGCACAAACAGTAATATCTCCACATTGCAAGGTGCAATTCTGAAATTTTTTGCTTTTTCCTGCTAATCCTAGCATGATAAAGAAGATTCAAAGAGAGTGAGATGCCAGCTCCTTTCATTCAGTCAGTAGCTTCAAACATTTCTGGACATTTTTCAATGGCAAAAATCAATGAATATTGTAAATGCACAAACAGTAATATCTCCACATTGCAAGGTGCAATTCTGAAATTTTTTGCTTTTTCCTGCTAATCCTAGCATGATAAAGAAGATTCAAAGAGAGTGAGATGCCAGCTCCTTTCATTCAGTCAGTAGCTTCAAACATTTCTGGACGTTTTTCAATGGCAAAAATCAATGAATATTGTAAATGCACAAACAGTAATATCTCCACATTGCAAGGTGCAATTCTGAAATTTTTTGCTTTTTCCTGCTAATCCTAGCATGATAAAGAAGATTCAAAGAGAGTGAGATGCCAGCTCCTTACATTCAGTCAGTAGCTTCAAACATTTCTGGACGTTTTTCAATGGCAAAAATCAATGAATATTGTAAATGCACAAACAGTAATATCTCCACATTGCAAGGTGCAATTCTGAAATTTTTTGCTTTTTCCTGCTAATCCTAGCATGATAAAGAAGATTCAAAGAGAGTGAGATGCCAGCTCCTTTCATTCAGTCAGTAGCTTCAAACATTTCTGGACGTTTTTCAATGGCAAAAATCAATGAATATTGTAAATGCACAAACAGTAATATCTCCACATTGCAAGGTGCAATTCTGAAATTTTTTGCTTTTTCCTGCTAATCCTAGCATGATAAAGAACATTCAAAGAGAGTGAGATGCCAGCTCCTTTCATTCAGTCAGTAGCTTCAAACATTTCTGGACGTTTTTCAATGGCAAAAATCAATGAATATTGTAAATGCACAAACAGTAATATCTCCACATTGCAAGGTGCAATTCTGAAATTTTTTGCTTTTTCCTGCTAAACCTAGCATGATAAAGAAGATTCAAAGAGAGTGAGATGCCAGCTCCTTTCATTCAGTCAGTAGCTTCAAACATTTCTGGACGTTTTTCAATGGCAAAAATCAATGAATATTGTAAATGCACAAACAGTAATATCTCCACATTGCAAGGTACAATTCTGAAATTTTTTGCTTTTTCCTGCTAATCCTAGCATGATAAAGAAGATTCAAAGAGAGTGAGATGCCAGCTCCTTTCATTCAGTCAGTAGCTTCAAACATTTCTGGACGTTTTTCAATGGCAAAAATCAATGAATATTGTAAATGCACAAACAGTAATATCTCCACATTGCAAGGTGCAATTCTGAAATTTTTTGCTTTTTCCTGCTAATCCTAGCATGATAAAGAAGATTCAAAGAGAGTGAGATGCCAACTCCTTTCGTTCAGTCAGTAGCTTCAAACATTTCTGGACGTTTTTCAATGGCAAAAATCAATGAATATTGTAAATGCACAAACAGTAATATCTCCACACTGCAAGGTGCAATTCTGAAATTTTTTGCTTTTTCCTGCTAATCCTAGCATGATAAAGAAGATTCAAAGAGAGTGAGATGCCAGCTCCTTTCATTCAGTCAGTAGCTTCAAACATTTCTGGTATATGAATAACATGATGTTTTTCAATGGCAAAAATCAATGAATATTGTAAATGCACAAACAGTAATATCTCCACATTGCAAGGTGCAATTCTGAAATTTTTTGCTTTTTCCTGCTAATCCTAGCATGATAAAGAAGATTCAAAGAGAGTGAGATGCCAGCTCCTTTCATTCAGTCAGTATCTTTAAACATTTCTGCTATATGAATAACATGATGTTTTTCAATGGCAAAAATCAATGAATATTGTAAATGCACAAACAGTAATATCTCCACATTGCAAGGTGCAATTCTGAAATTTTTTGCTTTTTCCTGCTAATCCTAGCATGATAAAGAAGATTCAAAGAGAGTGAGATGCCAGCTCCTTTCATTCAGTCAGTAGCTTCAAACATTTCTGGTACATGAATAACATGATGTTTTTCAATGGCAAAAATCAATGAATATTGTAAATGCACAAACAGTAATATCTACACATTGCAAGGTGCAATTCTGAAATTTTTTGCTTTTTCCTGCTAATCCTAGCATGATAAAGAAGATTCAAAGAGAGTGAGATGCCAGCTCCTTTCATTCAGTCAGTAGCTTCAAACATTTCTGGACGTTTTTCAATGGCAAAAATCAATGAATATTGTAAATGCACAAACAGTAATATCTCCTCATTGCAAGGTGCAATTCTGAAATTTTTTACTTTTTCCTGCTAATCCTAGCATGATAAAGAAGATTCAAAGAGAGTGAGATGCCAGCTCCTTTCATTCAGTCAGTAGCTTCAAACATTTCTGGTATATGAATAACATGATGTTTTTCAATGGCAAAAATCAATGAATATTGTAAATGCACAAACAGTAATATCTCCACATTGCAAGGTGCAATTCTGAAATTTTTTGCTTTTTCCTGCTAATCCTAGCATGATAAAGAAGATTCAAAGAGAGTGAGATGCCAGCTCCTTTCATTCAGTCAGTAGCTTCAAACATTTCTGGACGTTTTTCAATGGCAAAAATCAATGAATATTGTAAATGCACAAACAGTAATATCTCCACATTGCAAGGTGCAATTCTGAAATTTTTTGCTTTTTCCTGCTAATCCTAGCATGATAAAGAAGATTCAAAGAGAGTGAGATTCCATCTCCTTTCATTCAGTCAGTAGCTTCAAACATTTCTGGTATATGAATAACATGATGTTTTTCAATGGCAAAAATCAATGAATATTGTAAATGCACAAACAGTAATATCTCCACATTGCAAGGTGCAATTCTGAAATTTTTTGCTTTTTCCTGCTAATCCTAGCATGATAAAGAAGATTCAAAGAGAGTGAGATGCCAGCTCCTTTCATTCAGTCAGTAGCTTCAAACATTTCTGGATGTTTTTCAATGGCAAAAATCAATGAATATTGTAAATGCACAAACAGTAATATCTCCACATTGCAAGGTGCAATTCTGAAATTTTTTGCTTTTTCCTGCTAATCCTAGCATGATAAAGAAGATTCAAAGAGAGTGAGATGCCAGCTCCTTTCATTCAGTCAGTAGCTTCAAACATTTCTGGTATATGAATAACATGATGTTTTTCAATGGCAAAAATCAATGAATATTGTAAATGCACAAACAGTAATATCTCCACATTGCAAGGTGCAATTCTGAAATTTTTTGCTTTTTCCTGCTAATCCTAGCATGATAAAGAATTTTCAAAGAGAGTGAGATGCCAGCTCCTTTCATTCAGTCAGTAGCTTCAAACATTTCTGGTATATGAATAACATGATGTTTTTCAATGGCAAAAATCAATGAATATTGTAAATGCACAAACAGTAATATCTCCACATTGCAAGGTGCAATTCTGAAAATTTTTGCTTTTTCCTGCTAATCCTAGCATGATAAAGAAGATTCAAAGAGAGTGAGATGCCAGCTCCTTTCATTCAGTCAGTAGCTTCAAACATTTCTGGACGTTTTTCAATGGCAAAAATCAATGAATATTGTAAATGCACAAACAGTAATATCTCCACATTGCAAGGTGCAATTCTGAAATTTTTTGCTTTTTCCTGCTAATCCTAGCATGATAAAGAAGATTCAAAGAGAGTGAGATTCCATCTCCTTTCATTCAGTCAGTAGCTTCAAACATTTCTGGTATATGAATAACATGATGTTTTTCAATGGCAAAAATCAATGAATATTGTAAATGCACAAACAGTAATATCTCCACATTGCAAGGTGCAATTCTGAAATTTTTTGCTTTTTCCTGCTAATCCTAGCATGATAAAGAAGATTCAAAGAGAGTGAGATGCCAGCTCCTTTCATTCAGTCAGTAGCTTCAAACATTTCTGGATGTTTTTCAATGGCAAAAATCAATGAATATTGTAAATGCACAAACAGTAATATCTCCACATTGCAAGGTGCAATTCTGAAATTTTTTGCTTTTTCCTGCTAATCCTAGCATGATAAAGAAGATTCAAAGAGAGTGAGATGCCAGCTCCTTTCATTCAGTCAGTAGCTTCAAACATTTCTGGTATATGAATAACATGATGTTTTTCAATGGCAAAAATCAATGAATATTGTAAATGCACAAACAGTAATATCTCCACATTGCAAGGTGCAATTCTGAAATTTTTTGCTTTTTCCTGCTAATCCTAGCATGATAAAGAATTTTCAAAGAGAGTGAGATGCCAGCTCCTTTCATTCAGTCAGTAGCTTCAAACATTTCTGGTATATGAATAACATGATGTTTTTCAATGGCAAAAATCAATGAATATTGTAAATGCACAAACAGTAATATCTCCACATTGCAAGGTGCAATTCTGAAATTTTTAGCTTTTTCCTGCTAATCCTAGCATGATAAAGAAGATTCAAAGAGAGTGAGATGCCAGCTCCTTTCATTCAGTCAGTAGCTTTAAACATTTCTGCTATATGAATAACATGATGTTTTTCAATGGCAAAAATCAATGAATATTGTAAATGCACAAACAGTAATATCTCCACATTGCAAGGTGCAATTCTGAATTTTTTTGCTTTTTCCTGCTAATCCTAGCATGATAAAGAAGATTCAAAGAGAGTGAGATGCCAGCTCCTTTCATTCAGTCAGTAGCTTCAAATATTTCTGGTACATGAATAACATGATGTTTTTCAATGGCAAAAATCAATGAATATTGTAAATGCACAAACAGTAATATCTCCACATTGCAAGGTGCAATTCTGAAATTTTTTGCTTTTTCCTGCTAATCCTAGCATGATAAAGAAGATTCAAAGAGAGTGAGATGCCAGCTCCTTTCATTCAGTCAGTAGCTTCAAACATTTCTGGACGTTTTTCAATGGCAAAAATCAATGAATATTGTAAATGCACAAACAGTAATATCTCCTCATTGCAAGGTGCAATTCTGAAATTTTTTACTTTTTCCTGCTAATCCTAGCATGATAAAGAAGATTCAAAGAGAGTGAGATGCCAGCTCCTTTCATTCAGTCAGTAGCTTCAAACATTTCTGGTATATGAATAACATGATGTTTTTCAATGGCAAAAATCAATGAATATTGTAAATGCACAAAGAGTAATATCTCCACATTGCAAGGTGCAATTCTGACATTTTTTGCTTTTTCCTGCTAATCCTAGCATGATAAAGAAGATTCAAAGAGAGTGAGATGCCAGCTCCTTTCATTCAGTCAGTAGCTTCAAACATTTCTTGACGTTTTTCAATGGCAAAAATCAATGAATATTGTAAATGCACAAACAGTAATATCTCCACATTGCAAGGTGCAATTCTGAAATTTTTTGCTTTTTCCTGCTAATCCTAGCATGATAAAGAAGATTCAAAGAGAGTGAGATTCCATCTCCTTTCATTCAGTCAGTAGCTTCAAACATTTCTGGTATATGAATAACATGATGTTTTTCAATGGCAAAAATCAATGAATATTGTAAATGCACAAACAGTAATATCTCCACATTGCAAGGTGCAATTCTGAAATTTTTTGCTTTTTCCTGCTAATCCTAGCATGATAAAGAAGATTCAAAGAGAGTGAGATGCCAGCTCCTTTCATTCAGTCAGTAGCTTTAAACATTTCTGCTATATGAATAACATGATGTTTTTCAATGGCAAAAATCAATGAATATTGTAAATGCACAAACAGTAATATCTCCACATTGCAAGGTGCAATTCTGAATTTTTTTGCTTTTTCCTGCTAATCCTAGCATGATAAAGAAGATTCAAAGAGAGTGAGATGCCAGCTCCTTTCATTCAGTCAGTAGCTTCAAACATTTCTGGTACATGAATAACATGATGTTTTTCAATGGCAAAAATCAATGAATATTGTAAATGCACAAACAGTAATATCTCCACATTGCAAGGTGCAATTCTGAAATTTTTTGCTTTTTCCTGCTAATCCTAGCATGATAAAGAAGATTCAAAGAGAGTGAGATGCCAGCTCCTTTCATTCAGTCAGTAGCTTCAAACATTTCTGGACGTTTTTCAATGGCAAAAATCAATGAATATTGTAAATGCACAAACAGTAATATCTCCTCATTGCAAGGTGCAATTCTGAAATTTTTTACTTTTTCCTGCTAATCCTAGCATGATAAAGAAGATTCAAAGAGAGTGAGATGCCAGCTCCTTTCATTCAGTCAGTAGCTTCAAACATTTCTGGTATATGAATAACATGATGTTTTTCAATGGCAAAAATCAATGAATATTGTAAATGCACAAACAGTAATATCTCCACATTGCAAGGTGCAATTCTGACATTTTTTTCTTTTTCCTGCTAATCCTAGCATGATAAAGAACATTCAAAGAGAGTGAGATGCCAGCTCCTTTCATTCAGTCAGTAGCTTCAAACATTTCTTGACGTTTTTCAATGGCAAAAATCAATGAATATTGTAAATGCACAAACAGTAATATCTCCACATTGCAACGTGCAATTCTGAAATTTTTTGCTTTTTCCTGCTAATCCTAGCATGATAAAGAAGATTCAAAGAGAGTGAGATTCCATCTCCTTTCATTCAGTCAGTAGCTTCAAACATTTCTGGTATATGAATAACATGATGTTTTTCAATGGCAAAAATCAATGAATATTGTAAATGCACAAACAGTAATATCTCCACATTGCAAGGTGCAATTCTGAAATTTTTTGCTTTTTCCTGCTAATCCTAGCATGATAAAGAAGATTCAAAGAGAGTGAGATGCCAGCTCCTTTCATTCAGTCAGTAGCTTCAAACATTTCTGGATGTTTTTCAATGGCAAAAATCAATGAATATTGTAAATGCACAAACAGTAATATCTCCACATTGCAAGGTGCAATTCTGAAATTTTTTGCTTTTTCCTGCTAATCCTAGCATGATAAAGAAGATTCAAAGAGAGTGAGATGCCAGCTCCTTTCATTCAGTCAGTAGCTTCAAACATTTCTGGTATATGAATAACATGATGTTTTTCAATGGCAAAAATCAATGAATATTGTAAATGCACAAACAGTAATATCTCCACATTGCAAGGTGCAATTATGAAATTTTTTTCTTTTTCCTGCTAATCCTAGCATGATAAAGAAGATTCAAAGAGAGTGAGATGTCAGCTCCTTTCATTCAGTCAGTAGCTTCAAACATTTCTGGACGTTTTTCAATGGCAAAAATCAATGAATATTGTAAATGCACAAACAGTAATATCTCCACATTGCAAGGTGCAATTCTGAAATTTTTTGCTTTTTCCTGCTAATCCTAGCATGATAAAGAAGATTCAAAGAGAGTGAGATGCCAGCTCCTTTCATTCAGTCAGTAGCTTCAAACATTTCTGGACGTTTTTCAATGGCAAAAATCAATGAATATTGTAAATGCACAAACAGTAATATCTCCACATTGCAAGGTGCAATTCTGAAATTTTTTGCTTTTTCCTGCTAATCCTAGCATGATAAAGAAGATTCAAAGAGAGTGAGATGCCAGCTCTTTTCATTCAGTCAGTAGCTTCAAACATTTCTGGTATATGAATAACATGATGTTTTTCAATGGCAAAAATCAATGAATATTGTAAATGCACAAACAGTAATATCTCCACATTGCAAGGTGCAATTCTGAAATTTTTTGCTTTTTCCTGCTAATCCTAGCATGATAAAGAAGATTCAAAGAGAGTGAGATGCCAGCTCCTTTCATTCAGTCAGTAGCTTTAAACATTTCTGCTATATGAATAACATGATGTTTTTCAATTGCAAAAATCAATGAATATTGTAAATGCACAAACAGTAATATCTCCACATTGCAAGGTGCAATTCTGAATTTTTTTGCTTTTTCCTGCTAATCCTAGCATGATAAAGAAGATTCAAAGAGAGTGAGATGCCAGCTCCTTTCATTCAGTCAGTAGCTTCAAACATTTCTGGTACATGAATAACATGATGTTTTTCAATGGCAAAAATCAATGAATATTGTAAATGCACAAACAGTAATATCTCCACATTGCAAGGTGCAATTCTGAAATTTTTTGCTTTTTCCTGCTAATCCTAGCATGATAAAGAAGATTCAAAGAGAGTGAGATGCCAGCTCCTTTCATTCAGTCAGTAGCTTCAAACATTTCTGGACGTTTTTCAATGGCAAAAATCAATGAATATTGTAAATGCACAAACAGTAATATCTCCTCATTGCAAGGTGCAATTCTGAAATTTTTTACTTTTTCCTGCTAATCCTAGCATGATAAAGAAGATTCAAAGAGAGTGAGATGCCAGCTCCTTTCATTCAGTCAGTAGCTTCAAACATTTCTGGTATATGAATAACATGATGTTTTTCAATGGCAAAAATCAATGAATATTGTAAATGCACAAACAGTAATATCTCCACATTGCAAGGTGCAATTCTGACATTTTTTTCTTTTTCCTGCTAATCCTAGCATGATAAAGAAGATTCAAAGAGAGTGAGATGCCAGCTCCTTTCATTCAGTCAGTAGCTTCAAACATTTCTTGACGTTTTTCAATGGCAAAAATCAATGAATATTGTAAATGCACAAACAGTAATATCTCCACATTGCAACGTGCAATTCTGAAATTTTTTGCTTTTTCCTGCTAATCCTAGCATGATAAAGAAGATTCAAAGAGAGTGAGATTCCATCTCCTTTCATTCAGTCAGTAGCTTCAAACATTTCTGGTATATGAATAACATGATGTTTTTCAATGGCAAAAATCAATGAATATTGTAAATGCACAAACAGTAATATCTCCACATTGCAAGGTGCAATTCTGAAATTTTTTGCTTTTTCCTGCTAATCCTAGCATGATAAAGAAGATTCAAAGAGAGTGAGATGCCAGCTCCTTTCATTCAGTCAGTAGCTTCAAACATTTCTGGATGTTTTTCAATGGCAAAAATCAATGAATATTGTAAATGCACAAACAGTAATATCTCCACATTGCAAGGTGCAATTCTGAAATTTTTTGCTTTTTCCTGCTAATCCTAGCATGATAAAGAAGATTCAAAGAGAGTGAGATGCCAGCTCCTTTCATTCAGTCAGTAGCTTCAAACATTTCTGGTATATGAATAACATGATGTTTTTCAATGGCAAAAATCAATGAATATTGTAAATGCACAAACAGTAATATCTCCACATTGCAAGGTGCAATTATGAAATTTTTTTCTTTTTCCTGCTAATCCTAGCATGATAAAGAAGATTCAAAGAGAGTGAGATGTCAGCTCCTTTCATTCAGTCAGTAGCTTCAAACATTTCTGGACGTTTTTCAATGGCAAAAATCAATGAATATTGTAAATGCACAAACAGTAATATCTCCACATTGCAAGGTGCAATTCTGAAATTTTTTGCTTTTTCCTGCTAATCCTAGCATGATAAAGAAGATTCAAAGAGAGTGAGATGCCAGCTCCTTTCATTCAGTCAGTAGCTTCAAACATTTCTGGACGTTTTTCAATGGCAAAAATCAATGAATATTGTAAATGCACAAACAGTAATATCTCCACATTGCAAGGTGCAATTCTGAAATTTTTTGCTTTTTCCTGCTAATCCTAGCATGATAAAGAAGATTCAAAGAGAGTGAGATGCCAGCTCTTTTCATTCAGTCAGTAGCTTCAAACATTTCTGGCATATGAATAACATGATGTTTTTCAATGGCAAAAATCAATGAATATTGTAAATGCACAAACAGTAATATCTCCACATTGCAAGGTGCAATTCTGAAATTTTTTGCTTTTTCCTGCTAATCCTAGCATGATAAAGAAGATTCAAAGAGAGTGAGATGCCAGCTCCTTTCATTCAGTCAGTAGCTTCAAACATTTCTGGACGTTTTTCATTGGCAAAAATCAATGAATATTGTAAATGCACAAACAGTAATATCTCCACATTGCAAGGTGCAATTCTGAAATTTTTTGCTTTTTCCTGCTAATCCTAGCATGATAAAGAAGATTCAAAGAGAGTGAGATGCCAGCTCCTTTCATTCAGTCAGTAGCTTCAAACATTTCTGGACGTTTTTCAATGGCAAAAATCAATGAATATTGTAAATGCATAAACAGTAATATCTCCACATTGCAAGGTGCAATTCTGAAATTTTTTGATTTATCCTGTTAATCCTAGCATGATAAAGAAGATTCAAAGAGAGTGAGATGCCAGCTCCTTTCATTCAGTCAGTAGCTTCAAACATTTCTGGACGTTTTTCAATGGCAAAAATCAATGAATATTGTAAATGCACAAACAGTAATATCTCCACATTGCAAGGTGCAATTCTGAAATTTTTTGCTTTTTCCTGCTAATCCTAGCATGATAAAGAAGATTCAAAGAGAGTGAGATGCCAGCTCCTTTCATTCAGTCAGTAGCTTCAAATATTTCTGGACGTTTTTCAATGGCAAAAATCAATGAATATTGTAAAGGCACAAACAGTAATATCTCCACATTGCAAGGTGCAATTCTGAAATTTTTAGCTTTTTCCTGCTAATCCTAGCATGATAAAGAAGATTCAAAGAGAGTGAGATGCCAGCTCCTTTCATTCAGTCAGTAGCTTCAAACATTTCTGGTATATGAATAACATGATATTTTTCAATGGCAAAAATCAATGAATATTGTAAATGCACAAACAGTAATATCTCCACATTGCAAGGTGCAATTCTGAAATTTTTTGCTTTTTCCTGCTAATCCTAGCATGATAAAGAAGATTCAAAGAGAGTGAGATGCCAGCTCCTTTCATTCAGTCAGTAGCTTCAAACATTTCTGGTATATGAATAACATGATGTTTTTCAATGGCAAAAATCAATGAATATTGTAAATGCACAAACAATAATATCTCCACATTGCAAGGTGCAATTCTGAAATTTTTTGCTTTTTCCTGCTAATCCTAGCATGATAAAGAAGATTCAAAGAGAGTGAGATGCCAGCTCCTTTCATTCAGTCAGTAGCTTTAAACATTTCTGCTATATGAATAACATGATGTTTTTCAATGGCAAAAATCAATGAATATTGTAAATGCACAAACAGTAATATCTCCACATTGCAAGGTGCAATTCTGAAATTTTTTGCTTTTTCCTGCTAATCCTAGCATGATAAAGAAGATTCAAAGAGAGTGAGATGCCAGCTCCTTTCATTCAGTCAGTAGCTTCAAACATTTCTGGTATATGAATAACATGATGTTTTTCAATGGCAAAAATCAATAAATATTGTAAATGCACAAACAGTAATATCTCCACATTGCAAGGTGCAATTCTGAAATTTTTTGCTTTTTCCTGCTAATCCTAGCATGATAAAGAAGATTCAAAGAGAGTGAGATGCGAGCTCCTTTCATTCAGTCAGTAGCTTCAAACATTTCTGGTATATGAATAACATGATGTTTTTCAATGGCAAAAATCAATGAATATTGTAAATGCACAAACAGTAATATCTCCACATTGCAAGGTGCAATTCTGAAATTTTTTGCTTTTTCCTGCTAATCCTAGCATGATAAAGAAGATTCAAAGAGAGTGAGATGCCAGCTCCTTTCATTCAGTCAGTAGCTTCTAACATTTCTGGACGTTTTTCAATGGCAAAAATCAATGAATATTGTAAAAGCACAAACAGTAATATCTCCACATTGCAAGGTGCAATTCTGAAATTTTTTGCTTTTTCCTGCTAATCCTAGCATGATAAAGAAGATTCAAAGAGAGTGAGATGCCAGCTCCTTTCATTCAGTCAGTAGCTTCAAACATTTCTGGTTTATGAATAACATGATGTTTTTCAATGGCAAAAATCAATGAATATTGTAAATGCACAAACAGTAATATCTCCAAATTGCAAGGTGCAATTCTGAAATTTTTTGCTTTTTCCTGCTAATCCTAGCATGATAAAGAAGATTCAAAGAGAGTGAGATGCCAGCTCCTTTCATTCAGTGAGTAGCTTCAAACATTTCTGGACGTTTTTCAATGGCAAAAATCAATGAATATTGTAAATGCACAAACAGTAATATCTCCACATTGCAAGGTGCAATTCTGAAATTTTTTGCTTTTTCCTGCTAATCCTAGCATGATAAAGAAGATTCAAAGAGAGTTAGATGCCAGCTCCTTTCATTCAGTCAGTAGCTTCAAACATTTCTGGTATATGAATAACATGATGTTTTTCAATGGCAAAAATCAATGAATATTGTAAATGCACAAACAGTAATATCTCCACATTGCAAGGTGCAATTCTGAAACTTTTTGCTTTTTCCTGCTAATCCTAGCATGATAAAGAAGATTCAAAGAGAGTGAGATGCCAGCTCCTTTCATTCAGTCAGTAGCTTCAAACATTTCTGGACGTTTTTCAATGGCAAAAATCAATGAATATTGTAAATGCACAAACAGTAATATCTCCACATTGCAAGGTGCAATTCTGAAATTTTTTGCTTTTTCCTGCTAATCCTAGCATGATAAAGAAGATTCAAAGAGAGTGAGATGCCAGCTCCTTTCATTCAGTCAGTAGCTTCAAACATTTCTGGTATATGAATAACATGATGTTTTTCAATGGCAAAAATCAATGAATATTGTAAATGCACAAACAGTAATATCTCCACATTGCAAGGTGCAATTATGAATTTTTTTGCTTTTTCCTGCTAATCCTAGCATGATAAAGAAGATTCAAAGAGAGTGAGATGTCAGCTCCTTTCATTCAGTCAGTAGCTTCAAACATTTCTGGACGTTTTTCAATGGCAAAAATCAATGAATATTGTAAATGCACAAACAGTAATATCTCCACATTGCAAGGTGCAATTCTGAAATTTTTTGCTTTTTCCTGCTAATCCTAGCATGATAAAGAAGATTCAAAGAGAGTGAGATGCCAGCTCCTTTCATTCAGTCAGTAGCTTCAAACATTTCTGGACGTTTTTCAATGGCAAAAATCAATGAATATTGTAAATGCACAAACAGTAATATCTCCACATTGCAAGGTGCAATTCTGAAATTTTTTGCTTTTTCCTGCTAATCCTAGCATGATAAAGAAGATTCAAAGAGAGTGAGATGCCAGCTCTTTTCATTCAGTCAGTAGCTTCAAACATTTCTGGTATATGAATAACATGATGTTTTTCAATGGCAAAAATCAATGAATATTGTAAATGCACAAACAGTAATATCTCCACATTGCAAGGTGCAATTCTGAAATTTTTTGCTTTTTCCTGCTAATCCTAGCATGAAAAAGAAGATTCAAAGAGAGTGAGATGCCAGCTCCTTTCATTCAGTCAGTAGCTTTAAACATTTCAGCTATATGAATAACATGATGTTTTTCAATGGCAAAAATCAATGAATATTGTAAATGCACAAACAGTAATATCTCCACATTGCAAGGTGAAATTCTGAAATTTTTTGCTTTTTCCTGCTAATCCTAGCATGATAAAGAAGATTCAAAGAGAGTGAGATGCCAGCTCCTTTCATTCAGTCAGTAGCTTCAAACATTTCTGGTATATGAATAACATGATGTTTTTCAATAGCAAAAATCAATAAATATTGTAAATGCACAAACAGTAATATCTCCACATTGCAAGGTGCAATTCTGAAATTTTTTGCTTTTTCCTGCTAATCCTAGCATGATAAAGAAGATTCAAAGAGAGTGAGATGCAAGCTCCTTTCATTCAGTCAGTAGCTTCAAACATTTCTGGTATATGAATAACATGATGTTTTTCAATGGCAAAAATCAATGAATATTGTAAATGCACAAACAGTAATATCTCCACATTGCAAGGTGCAATTCTGAAATTTTTTGCTTTTTCCTGCTAATCCTAGCATGATAAAGAAGATTCAAAGAGAGTGAGATGCCAGCTCCTTTCATTCAGTCAGTAGCTTCAAACATTTCTGGACGTTTTTCAATGGCAAAAATCAATGAATATTGTAAATGCACAAACAGTAATATCTCCACATTGCAAGGTGCAATTCTGAAATTTTTTGCTTTTTCCTGCTAATCCTAGCATGATAAAGAAGATTCAAAGAGAGTGAGATGCCAGCTCCTTTCATTCAGTCAGTAGCTTCAAACATTTCTGGTATATGAATAACATGATGTTTTTGAATGGCAAAAATCAATGAATATTGTAAATGCACAAACAGTAATATCTCCACATTGCAAGGTGCAATTCTGAAATTTTTTGCTTTTTCCTGCTAATCCTAGCATGATAAAGAAGATTCAAAGAGAGTGAGATGCCAGCTCCTTTCATTCAGTCAGTAGCTTCAAACATTTCTGGACGTTTTTCAATGGCAAAAATCAATGAATATTGTAAATGCACAAACAGTAATATCTCCACATTGCAAGGTGCAATTCTGAAATTTTTTGCTTTTTCCTGCTAATCCTAGCATGATAAAGAAGATTCAAAGAGAGTGAGATGCCAGCTCCTTTCATTCAGTCAGTAGCTTCAAACATTTCTGGTATATGAATAACATGATGTTTTTCAATGGCAAAAATCAATGAATATTGTAAATGCACAAACAGTAATATCTCCACATTGCAAGGTGCAATTCTGAAATTTTTTGCTTTTTCCTGCTAATCCTAGCATGATAAAGAAGATTCAAAGAGAGTGAGATGCCAGCTCCTTTCATTCAGTCAGTAGCTTCAAACATTTCTGGTATATGAATAACATGATGTTTTTCAATGGCAAAAATCAATGAATATTGTAAATGCACAAACAGTAATATCTCCACATTGCAAGGTGCAATTCTGAAATTTTTTGATTTTTCCTGCTAATCCTAGCATGATAAAGAAGATTCAAAGAGAGTGAGATGCCAGCTCCTTTCATTCAGTCAGTAGCTTCAAACATTTCTGGACGTTTTTCAATGGCAAAAATCAATGGATATTGTAATTGCACAAACAGTAATATCTCCACATTGCAAGGTGCAATTCTGAAATTTTTTGCTTTTTCCTGCTAATCCTAGCATGATAAAGAAGATTCAAAGAGAGTGAGATGCCAGCTCCTTTCATTCAGTCAGTAGCTTCAAACATTTCTGGACGTTTTTCAATGGCAAAAATCAATGAATATTGTAAATGCACAAACAGTAATATCTCCACATTGCAAGGTGCAATTCTGAAATTTTTTGCTTTTTCCTGCTAATCCTAGCATGATAAAGAAGATTCAAAGAGAGTGAGTTGCCAGCTCCTTTCATTCAGTCAGTAGCTTCAAACATTTCTGGTATATGAATAACATGATGTTTTTCAATGGCAAAAATCAATGAATATTGTAAATGCACAAACAGTAATATCTCCACATTGCAAGGTGCAATTCTGAAATTTTTTGCTTTTTCCTGCTAATCCTAGCATGATAAAGAAGATTCAAAGAAAGTGAGATGCCAGCTCCTTTCATTCAGTCAGTAGCTTCAAACATTTCTGGACGTTTTTCAATGGCAAAAATCAATGAATATTGTAAATGCACAAACAGTAATATCTCCACATTGCAAGGTGCAATTCTGAAATTTTTTGCTTTTTCCTGCTAATCCTAGCATGATAAAGAAGATTCAAAGAGAGTGAGATGCCAGCTCCTTTCATTCAGTCAGTAGCTTCAAACATTTCTGGACGTTTTTCAATGGCAAAAATCAATGAATATTGTAAGTGCACAAACAGTAATATCTCCACATTGCAAGGTGCAATTCTGAAATTTTTTGCTTTTTCCTGCCAATCCGAGCATGATAAAGAAGATTCAAAGAGAGTGAGATGCCAAGCTCCTTTCATTCAGTCAGTAGCTTCAAACATTTCTGGTATATGAATAACATGATGTTTTTCAATGGCAAAAATCAATGAATATTGTAAATGCACAAACAGTAATATCTCCACATTGAAAGGTGCAATTCTGAAGATTTTTGCTTTTTCCTGCTAATCCTAGCATGATAAAGAAGATTCAAAGAGAGTGAGATGCCAGCTCCTTTCATTCAGTCAGTAGCTTCAAACATTTCTGGTATATGAATAACATGATGTTTTTCAATGGCAAAAATCAATGAATATTGTAAATGCACAAACAGTAATATCTCCACATTGCAAGGTGCAATTCTGAAATTTTTTGCTTTTTCCTGCTAATCCTAGCATGATAAAGAAGATTCAAAGAGAGTGAGATGCCAGCTCCTTTCATTCAGTCAGTAGCTTCAAACATTTCTGGACGTTTTTCAATGGCAAAAATCAATGAATATTGTAAATGCACAAACAGTAATATCTCCACATTGCAAGGTGCAATTCTGAATTTTTTTGCTTTTTCCTGCTAATCCTAGCATGATAAAGAAGATTCAAAGAGAGTGAGATGCCAGCTCCTTTCATTCAGTCAGTAGCTTCAAACATTTCTAGTATATGAATAACATGATGTTTTTCAATGGCAAAAATCAATGAATATTGTAAATGCACAAACAGTAATATCTCCACATTGCAAGGTGCAATTCTGAAATTTTTTGCTTTTTCCTGCTAATCCTAGCATGATAAAGAAGATTCAAAGAGAGTGAGATGCCAGCTCCTTTCATTCAGTCAGTAGCTTCAAACATTTCTGGACGTTTTTCAATGGCAAAAATCAATGAATATTGTAAATGCACAAACAGTAATATCTCCACATTGCAAGGTGCAATTCTGAAATTTTTTGATTTATCCTGCTAATCCTAGCATGATAAAGAAGATTCAAAGAGAGTGAGATGCCAGCTCCTTTCATTCAGTCAGTAGCTTCAAACATTTCTGGACGTTTTTCAATGGCAAAAATCAATGAATATTGTAAATGCACAAACAGTAATATCTCCACATTGCAAGGTGCAATTCTGAAATTTTTTGCTTTTTCCTGCTAATCCTAGCATGATAAAGAAGATTCAAAGAGAGTGAGATGCCAGCTCCTTTCATTCAGTCAGTAGCTTCAAACATTTCTGGACGTTTTTCAATGGCAAAAATCAATGAATATTGTAAAGGCACAAACAGTAATATCTCCACATTGCAAGGTGCAATTCTGAAATTTTTTGCTTTTTCCTGCTAATCCTAGCATGATAAAGAAGATTCAAAGAGAGTGAGATGCCAGCTCCTTTCATTCAGTCAGTAGTTTCAAACATTTCTGGTATATGAATAACATGATATTTTTCAATGGCAAAAATCAATGAATATTGTAAATGCACAAACAGTAATATCTCCACATTGCAAGGTGCAATTCTGAAATGTTTTGCTTTTTCCTGCTAATCCTAGCATGATAAAGAAGATTCAAAGAGAGTGAGATGCCAGCTCCTTTCATTCAGTCAGTAGCTTCAAACATTTCTGGTATACGAATAACATGATGTTTTTCAATGGCAAAAATCAATGAATATTGTAAATGCACAAACAGTAATATCTCCACATTGCAAGGTGCAATTCTGAAATTTTTTGCTTTTTCCTGCTAATCCTAGCATGATAAAGAAGATTCAAAGAGAGTGAGATGCCAGCTCCTTTCATTCAGTCAGTAGCTTCAAACATTTCTGGTATATGAATAACATGATGTTTTTCAATGGCAAAAATCAATGAATATTGTAAATGCACAAACAGTAATATCTCCACATTGCAAGGTGCAATTCTGAAATTTTTTGCTTTTTCCTGCTAATCCTAGCATGATAAAGAAGATTCAAAGAGAGTGAGATGCCAGCTCCTTTCATTCAGTCAGTAGCTTCAAACATTTCTGGTGTATGAATAACATGATGTTTTTCAATGGCAAAAATCAATGAATATTGTAAATGCACAAACAGTAATATCTCCACATTGCAAGGTGCAATTCTGAAATTTTTTGCTTTTTCCTGCTAATCCTAGCATGATAAAGAAGATTCAAAGAGAGTGAGATGCGAGCTCCTTTCATTCAGTCAGTAGCTTCAAACAATTCTGGTATATGAATAACATGATGTTTTTCAATGGCAAAAATCAATGAATATTGTAAATGCACAAACAGTAATATCTCCACATTGCAAGGTGCAATTCTGAAATTTTTTGCTTTTTCCTGCTAATCCTAGCATGATAAAGAAGATTCAAAGAGAGTGAGATGCCAGCTCCTTTCATTCAGTCAGTAGCTTCAATCATTTCTGGACGTTTTTCAATGGCAAAAATCAATGAATATTGTAAATGCACAAACAGTAAAATCTCCACATTGCAAGGTGCAATTCTGAAATTTTTTGCTTTTTCCTGCTAATCCTAGCATGATAAAGAAGATTCAAAGAGAGTGAGATGCCAGCTCCTTTCATTCAGTCAGTAGCTTCAAACATTTCTAGTATATGAATAACATGATGTTTTTCAATGGCAAAAATCAATGAATATTGTAAATGCACAAACAGTTATATCTCCACATTGCAAGGTGCAATTCTGAAATTTTTTGCTTTTTCCTGCTAATCCTAGCATGATAAAGAAGATTCAAAGAGAGTGAGATGCCAGCTCCTTTCATTCAGTCAGTAGCTTCAAACATTTCTGGACGTTTTTCAATGGCAAAAATCAATGAATATTGTAAATGCACAAACAGTAATATCTCCACATTGCAAGGTGCAATTCTGAAATTTTTTGATTTATCCTGCTAATCCTAGCATGATAAAGAAGATTCAAAGAGAGTGAGATGCCAGCTCCTTTCATTCAGTCAGTAGCTTCAAACATTTCTGGACGTTTTTCAATGGCAAAAATCAATGAATATTGTAAATGCACAAACAGTAATATCTCCACATTGCAAGGTGCAATTCTGAAATTTTTTGCTTTTTCCTGCTAATCCTAGCATGATAAAGAAGATTCAAAGAGAGTGAGATGCCAGCTCCTTTCATTCAGTCAGTAGCTTCAAACATTTCTGGACGTTTTTCAATGGCAAAAATCAATGAATATTGTAAAGGCACAAACAGTAATATCTCCACATTGCAAGGTGCAATTCTGAAATTTTTTAGCTTTTTCCTGCTAATCCTAGCATGATAAAGAAGATTCAAAGAGAGTGAGATGCCAGCTCCTTTCATTCAGTCAGTAGCTTCAAACATTTCTGGTATATGAATAACATGATATTTTTCAATGGCAAAAATCAATGAATATTGTAAATGCACAAACAGTAATATCTCCACATTGCAAGGTGCAATTCTGAAATTCTTTGCTTTTTCCTGCTAATCCTAGCATGATAAAGAAGATTCAAAGAGAGTGAGATGCCAGCTCCTTTCATTCAGTCAGTAGCTTCAAACATTTCTGGTATATGAATAACATGATGTTTTTCAATGGCAAAAATCAATGAATATTGTAAATGCACAAACAGTAATATCTCCACATTGCAAGGTGCAATTCTGAAATTTTTGGCTTTTTCCTGCTAATCCTAGCATGATAAAGAAGATTCAAAGAGAGTGAGATGCCAGCTCCTTTCATTCAGTCAGTAGCTTTAAACATTTCTGCTATATGAATAACATGATGTTTTTCAATGGCAAAAATCAATGAATATTGTAAATGCACAAACAGTAATATCTCCACATTGCAAGGTGCAATTCTGAAATTTTTTGCTTTTTCCTGCTAATCCTAGCATGATAAAGAAGATTCAAAGAGAGTGAGATGCCAGCTCCTTTCATTCAGTCAGTAGCTTCAAACATTTCTGGTATATGAATAACGTGATGTTTTTCAATGGCAAAAATCAATAAATATTGTAAATGCACAAACAGTAATATCTCCACATTGCAAGGTGCAATTCTGAAATTTTTTGCTTTTTCCTGCTAATCCTAGCATGATAAAGAAGATTCAAAGAGAGTGAGATGCGAGCTCCTTTCATTCAGTCAGTAGCTTCAAACATTTCTGGTATATGAATAACATGATGTTTTTCAATGGCAAAAATCAATGAATATTGTAAATGCACAAACAGTAATATCTCCACATTGCAAGGTGCAATTCTGAAATTTTTTGCTTTTTCCTGCTAATCCTAGCATGATAAAGAAGATTCAAAGAGAGTGAGATGCCTGCTCCTTTCATTCAGTCAGTAGCTTCAAACATTTCTGGACGTTTTTCAATGGCAAAAATCAATGAATATTGTAAATGCAAAAACAGTAATATCTCCACATTGCAAGGTGCAATTCTGAAATTTTTTGCTTTTTCCTGCTAATCCTAGCATGATAAAGAAGATTCAAAGAGAGTGAGATGCCAGCTCCTTTCATTCAGTCAGTAGCTTCAAACATTTCTGGTATATGAATAACATGATGTTTTTCAATGGCAAAAATCAATGAATATTGTAAATGCACAAACAGTAATATCTCCACATTGCAAGGTGCAATTCTGAAATTTTTTGCTTTTTCCTGCTAATCCTAGCATGATAAAGAAGATTCAAAGAGAGTGAGATGCCAGCTCCTTTCATTCAGTCAGTAGCTTCAAACATTTCTGGTATATGAATAACATGATGTTTTTCAATGGCAAAAATCAATGAATATTGTAAATGCACAAACAGTAATATCTCCACATTGCAAGGTGCAATTCTGAAATTTTTTGCTTTTTCCTGCTAATCCTAGCATGATAAAGAAGATTCAAAGAGAGTGAGATGCCAGCTCCTTTCATTCAGTCAGTAGCTTCAAACATTTCTGGACGTTTTTCAATGGCAAAAATCAATGAATATTGTAAATGCACAAACAGTAATATCTCCACATTGCAAGGTGCAATTCTGAAATTTTTTGCTTTTTCCTGCTAATCCTAGCATGATAAAGAAGATTCAAAGAGAGTGAGATGCCAGCTCCTTTCATTCAGTCAGTAGCTACAAACATTTCTGGTATATGAATAACATGATGTTTTTCAATGGCAAAAATCAATGAATATTGTAAATGCACAAACAGTAATATCTCCACATTGCAAGGTGCAATTATGAAATTTTTTGCTTTTTCCTGCTAATCCTAGCATGATAAAGAAGATTCAAAGAGAGTGAGATGTCAGCTCCTTTCATTCAGTCAGTAGCTTCAAACATTTCTGGACGTTTTTCAATGGCAAAAATCAATGAATATTGTAAATGCACAAACAGTAATATCTCCACATTGCAAGGTGCAATTCTGAATTTTTTTGCTTTTTCCTGCTAATCCTAGCATGATAAAGAAGATTCAAAGACAGTGAGATGCCAGCTCCTTTCATTCAGTCAGTAGCTTCAAACATTTCTGGACGTTTTTCAATGGCAAAAATCAATGAATATTGTAAATGCACAAACAGTAATATCTCCACATTGCAAGGTGCAATTCTGAAATTTTTTGCTTTTTCCTGCTAATCCTAGCATGATAAAGAAGGTTCAAAGAGAGTGAGATGCCAGCTCTTTTCATTCAGTCAGTAGCTTCAAACATTTCTGGTATATGAATAACATGATGTTTTTCAATGGCAAAAATCAATGAATATTGTAAATGCACAAACAGTAATATCTCCACATTGCAAGGTGCAATTCTGAAATTTTTTGCTTTTTCCTGCTAATCCTAGCATGATAAAGAAGATTCAAAGAGAGTGAGATGCCAGTTCCTTTCATTCAGTCAGTAGCTTTAAACATTTCTGCTATATGAATAACATGATGTTTTTCAATGGCAAAAATCAATGAATATTGTAAATGCACAAACAGTAATATCTCCACATTGCAAGGTGAAATTCTGAAATTTTTTGCTTTTTCCTGCTAATCCTAGCATGATAAAGAAGATTCAAAGAGAGTGAGATGCCAGCTCCTTTCATTCAGTCAGTAGCTTCAAACATTTCTGGTATATGAATAACATGATGTTTTTCAATAGCAAAAATCAATAAATATTGTAAATGCACAAACAGTAATATCTCCACATTGCAAGGTGCAATTCTGAAATTTTTTGCTTTTTCCTGCTAATCCTAGCATGATAAAGAAGATTCAAAGAGAGTGAGATGCAAGCTCCTTTCATTCAGTCAGTAGCTTCAAACATTTCTGGTATGTGAATAACATGATGTTTTTCAATGGCAAAAATCAATGAATATTGTAAATGCACAAACAGTAATATCTCCACATTGCAAGGTGCAATTCTGAAATTTTTTGCTTTTTCCTGCTAATCCTAGCATGATAAAGAAGATTCAAAGAGAGTGAGATGCCAGCTCCTTTCATTCAGTCAGTAGCTTCAAACATTTCTGGACGTTTTTCAATGGCAAAAATCAATGAATATTGTAAATGCACAAACAGTAATATCTCCACATTGCAAGGTGCAATTCTGAAATTTTTTGCTTTTTCCTGCTAATTCTAGCATGATAAAGAAGATTCAAAGAGAGTGAGATGCCAGCTCCTTTCATTCAGTCAGTAGCTTCAAACATTTCTGGTATATGAATAACATGATGTTTTTCAATGGCAAAAATCAATGAATATTGTAAATGCACAAACAGTAATATCTCCACATTGCAAGGTGCAATTCTGAAATTTTTTGCTTTTTCCTGCTAATCCAAGCATGATAAAGAAGATTCAAAGAGAGTGAGATGCCAGCTCCTTTCATTCAGTCAGTAGCTTCAAACATTTCTGGTATATGAATAACATGATGTTTTTCAATAGCAAAAATCAATAAATATTGTAAATGCACAAACAGTAATATCTCCACATTGCAAGGTGCAATTCTGAAATTTTTTGCTTTTTCCTGCTAATCCTAGCATGATAAAGAAGATTCAAAGAGAGTGAGATGCAAGCTCCTTTCATTCAGTCAGTAGCTTCAAACATTTCTGGTATATGAATAACATGATGTTTTTCAATGGCAAAAATCAATGAATATTGTAAATGCACAAACAGTAATATCTCCACATTGCAAGGTGCAATTCTGAAATTTTTTGCTTTTTCCTGCTAATCCTAGCATGATAAAGAAGATTCAAAGAGAGTGAGATGCCAGCTCCTTTCATTCAGTCAGTAGCTTCAAACATTTCTGGACGTTTTTCAATGGCAAAAATCAATGAATATTGTAAATGCACAAACAGTAATATCTCCACATTGCAAGGTGCAATTCTGAAATTTTTTGCTTTTTCCTGCTAATTCTAGCATGATAAAGAAGATTCAAAGAGAGTGAGATGCCAGCTCCTTTCATTCAGTCAGTAGCTTCAAACATTTCTGGTATATGAATAACATGATGTTTTTCAATGGCAAAAATCAATGAATATTGTAAATGCACAAACAGTAATATCTCCACATTGCAAGGTGCAATTCTGAAATTTTTTGCTTTTTCCTGCTAATCCTAGCATGATAAAGAAGATTCAAAGAGAGTGAGATGCCAGCTCCTTTCATTCAGTCAGTAGCTTCAAACATTTCTGGACGTTTTTCAATGGCAAAAATCAATGAATATTGTAAATGCACAAACAGTAATATCTCCACATTGCAAGGTGCAATTCTGAAATTTTTTGCTTTTTCCTGCTAATCCTAGCATGATAAAGAAGATTCAAAGAGAGTGAGATGCCAGCTCCTTTCATTCAGTCAGTAGCTTCAAACATTTCTGGTATATGAATAACATGATGTTTTTCAATGGCAAAAATCAATGAATATTGTAAATGCACAAACAGTAATATCTCCACATTGCAAGGTGCAATTCTGAAATTTTTTGCTTTTTCCTGCTAATCCTAGCATGATAAAGAAGATTCAAAGAGAGTGAGATGCCAGCTCCTTTCATTCAGTCAGTAGCTTCAAACATTTCTGGAAGTTTTTCAATGGCAAAAATCAATGAATATTGTAAAGGCACAAACAGTAATATCTCCACATTGCAAGGTGCAATTCTGAAATTTTTTGCTTTTTCCTGCTAATCCTAGCATGATAAAGAAGATTCAAAGAGAGTGAGATGCCAGCTCCTTTCATTCAGTCAGTAGCTACAAACATTTCTGGTATATGAATAACATGATGTTTTTCAATGGCAAAAATCAATGAATATTGTAAATGCACAAAGAGTAATATCTCCACATTGCAAGGTGCAATTATGAAATTTTTTGCTTTTTCCTGCTAATCCTAGCATGATAAAGAAGATTCAAAGAGAGTGAGATGTCAGCTCCTTTCATTCAGTCAGTAGCTTCAAACATTTCTGGACGTTTTTCAATGGCAAAAATCAATGAATATTGTAAATGCACAAACAGTAATATCTCCACATTGCAAGGTGCAATTCTGAAATTTTTTGCTTTTTCCTGCTAATCCTAGCATGATAAAGAAGATTCAAAGACAGTGAGATGCCAGCTCCTTTCATTCAGTCAGTAGCTTCAAACATTTCTGGACGTTTTTCAATGGCAAAAATCAATGAATATTGTAAATGCACAAACAGTAATATCTCCACATTGCAAGGTGCAATTCTGAAATTTTTTCCTTTTCCTGCTAATCCTAGCATGATAAAGAAGATTCAAAGAGAGTGAGATGCCAGCTCTTTTCATTCAGTCAGTAGCTTCAAACATTTCTGGTATATGAATAACATGATGTTTTTCAATGGCAAAAATCAATGAATATTGTAAATGCACAAACAGTAATATCTCCACATTGCAAGGTGCAATTCTGAAATTTTTTGCTTTTTCCTGCTAATCCTAGCATGATAAAGAAGATTCAAAGAGAGTGAGATGCCAGTTCCTTTCATTCAGTCAGTAGCTTTAAACATTTCTGCTATATGAATAACATGATGTTTTTCAATGGCAAAAATCAATGAATATTGTAAATGCACAAACAGTAATATCTCCACATTGCAAGGTGAAATTCTGAAATTTTTTGCTTTTTCCTGCTAATCCTAGCATGATAAAGAAGATTCAAAGAGAGTGAGATGC
Source organism: Phyllobates terribilis (assembly GCF_046119375.1). Lineage (NCBI taxonomy): Eukaryota > Metazoa > Chordata > Amphibia > Anura > Dendrobatidae > Phyllobates > Phyllobates terribilis. The sequence continues at coordinate 87,985 of NW_027364828.1, forward strand.
CAGCTCCTTTCATTCAGTCAGTAGCTTCAAACATTTCTGGTATATGAATAACATGATGTTTTTCAATAGCAAAAATCAATAAATATTGTAAATGCACAAACAGTAATATCTCCACATTGCAAGGTGCAATTCTGAAATTTTTTGCTTTTTCCTGCTAATCCTAGCATGATAAAGAAGATTCAAAGAGAGTGAGATGCAAGCTCCTTTCATTCAGTCAGTAGCTTCAAACATTTCTGGTATATGAATAACATGATGTTTTTCAATGGCAAAAATCAATGAATATTGTAAATGCACAAACAGTAATATCTCCACATTGCAAGGTGCAATTCTGAAATTTTTTGCTTTTTCCTGCTAATCCTAGCATGATAAAGAAGATTCAAAGAGAGTGAGATGCCAGCTCCTTTCATTCAGTCAGTAGCTTCAAAAATTTCTGGACGTTTTTCAATGGCAAAAATCAATGAATATTGTAAATGCACAAACAGTAATATCTCCACATTGCAAGGTGCAATTCTGAAATTTTTTGCTTTTTCCTGCTAATTCTAGCATGATAAAGAAGATTCAAAGAGAGTGAGATGCCAGCTCCTTTCATTCAGTCAGTAGCTTCAAACATTTCTGGTATATGAATAACATGATGTTTTTCAATGGCAAAAATCAATGAATATTGTAAATGCACAAACAGTAATATCTCCACATTGCAAGGTGCAAATCTGAAATTTTTTGCTTTTTCCTGCTAATCCTAGCATGATAAAGAAGATTCAAAGAGAGTGAGATGCCAGCTCCTTTCATTCAGTCAGTATCTTCAAACATTTCTGGTATATGAATAACATGATGTTTTTCAATAGCAAAAATCAATAAATATTGTAAATGCACAAACAGTAATATCTCCACATTGCAAGGTGCAATTCTGAAATTTTTTGCTTTTTCCTGCTAATCCTAGCATGATAAAGAAGATTCAAAGAGAGTGAGATGCAAGCTCCTTTCATTCAGTCAGTAGCTTCAAACATTTCTGGTATATGAATAACATGATGTTTTTCAATGGCAAAAATCAATGAATATTGTAAATGCACAAACAGTAATATCTCCACATTGCAAGGTGCAATTCTGAAATTTTTTGCTTTTTCCTGCTAATCCTAGCATGATAAAGAAGATTCAAAGAGAGTGAGATGCCAGCTCCTTTCATTCAGTCAGTAGCTTCAAACATTTCTGGACGTTTTTCAATGGCAAAAATCAATGAATATTGTAAATGCACAAACAGTAATATCTCCACATTGCAAGGTGCAATTCTGAAATTTTTTGCTTTTTCCTGCTAATTCTAGCATGATAAAGAAGATTCAAAGAGAGTGAGATGCCATCTCCTTTCATTCAGTCAGTAGCTTCAAACATTTCTGGTATATGAATAACATGATGTTTTTCAATGGCAAAAATCAATGAATATTGTAAATGCACAAACAGTAATATCTCCACATTGCAAGGTGCAATTCTGAAATTTTTTGCTTTTTCCTGCTAATCCTAGCATGATAAAGAAGATTCAAAGAGAGTGAGATGCCAGCTCCTTTCATTCAGTCAGTAGCTTCAAACATTTCTGGACGTTTTTCAATGGCAAAAATCAATGAATATTGTAAATGCACAAACAGTAATATCTCCACATTGCAAGGTGCAATTCTGAAATTTTTTGCTTTTTCCTGCTAATCCTAGCATGATAAAGAAGATTCAAAGAGAGTGAGATGCCAGCTCCTTTCATTCAGTCAGTAGCTTCAAACATTTCTGGTATATGAATAACATGATGTTTTTCAATGGCAAAAATCAATGAATATTGTAAATGCACAAACAGTAATATCTCCACATTGCAAGGTGCAATTCTGAAATTTTTTGCTTTTTCCTGCTAATCCTAGCATGATAAAGAAGATTCAAAGAGAGTGAGATGCCAGCTCCTTTCATTCAGTCAGTAGCTTCAAACATTTCTGGACGTTTTTCAATGGCAAAAATCATTGAATATTGTAAATGCACAAACAGTAATATCTCCACATTGCAAGGTGCAATTCTGAAATTTTTTGCTTTTTCCTGCTAATCCTAGCATGATAAAGAAGATTCAAAGAGAGTGAGATGCCAGCTCCTTTCATTCAGTCAGTAGCTTCAAACATTTCTGGTATATGAATAACATGATGTTTTTGAATGGCAAAAATCAATGAATATTGTAAATGCACAAACAGTAATATCTCCACATTGCAAGGTGCAATTCTGAAATTTTTTGCTTTTCCTGCTAATCCTAGCATGATAAAGAAGATTCAAAGAGAGTGAGATGCCAGCTCCTTTCATTCAGTCAGTAGCTTCAAACATTTCTGGACGTTTTTCAATGGCAAAAATCAATGAATATTGTAAATGCACAAACAGTAATATCTCCACATTGCAAGGTGCAATTCTGAAATTTTTTGCTTTTTCCTGCTAATCCTAGCATGATAAAGAAGATTCAAAGAGAGTGAGATGCCAGCTCCTTTCATTCAGTCAGTAGCTTCAAACATTTCTGGTATATGAATAACATGATGTTTTTCAATGGCAAAAATCAATGAATATTGTAAATGCACAAACAGTAATATCTCCACATTGCAAGGTGCAATTCTGAAATTTTTTGCTTTTTCCTGCTAATCCTAGCATGATAAAGAAGATTCAAAAAGAGTGAGTTGCCAGCTCCTTTCATTCAGTCAGTAGCTTCAAACATTTCTGGTATATGAATAACATGATGTTTTTCAATGGCAAAAATCAATGAATATTGTAAATGCACAAACAGTAATATCTCCACATTGCAAGGTGCAATTCTGAAATTTTTTGCTTTTTCCTGCTAATCCTAGCATGATAAAGAAGATTCAAAGAGAGTGAGATGCCAGCTCCTTTCATTCAGTCAGTAGCTTCAAACATTTCTGGACGTTTTTCAATGGCAAAAATCAATGAATATTGTAAATGCACAAACAGTAATATCTCCACATTGCAAGGTGCAATTCTGAAATTTTTTGCTTTTTCCTGCTAATCCTAGCATGATAAAGAAGATTCAAAGAGAGTGAGATGCCAGCTCCTTTCATTCAGTCAGTAGCTTCAAACATTTCTGGACGTTTTTCAATGGCAAAAATCAATGAATATTGTAAATGCACAAACAGTAATATCTCCACATTGCAAGGTGCAATTCTGAAATTTTTTGCTTTTTCCTGCCAGTCCGAGCATGATAAAGAAGATTCAAAGAGAGTGAGATGCCAAGCTCCTTTCATTCAGTCAGTAGCTTCAAACATTTCTGGTATATGAATAACATGATGTTTTTCAATGGCAAAAATCAATGAATATTGTAAATGCACAAACAGTAATATCTCCACATTGCAAGGTGCAATTCTGAAATTTTTTGCTTTTTCCTGCTAATCCTAGCATGATAAAGAAGATTCAAAGAGAGTGAGATGCCAGCTCCTTTCATTCAGTCAGTAGCTTCAAACATTTCTGGTATATGAATAACATGATGTTTTTCAATGGCAAAAATCAATGAATATTGTAAATGCACAAACAGTAATATCTCCACATTGCAAGGTGCAATTCTGAAATTTTTTGCTTTTTCCTGCTAATCCTAGCATGATAAAGAAGATTCAAAGAGAGTGAGATGCCAGCTCCTTTCATTCAGTCAGTAGCTTCAAACATTTCTGGTGTATGAATAACATGATGTTTTTCAATGGCAAAAATCAATGAATATTGTAAATGCACAAACAGTAATATCTCCACATTGCAAGGTGCAATTCTGAAATTTTTTGCTTTTTCCTGCTAATCCTAGCATGATAAAGAAGATTCAAAGAGAGTGAGATGCGAGCTCCTTTCATTCAGTCAGTAGCTTCAAACATTTCTGGTATATGAATAACATGATATTTTTCAATGGCAAAAATCAATGAATATTGTAAATGCACAAACAGTAATATCTCCACATTGCAAGGTGCAATTCTGAAATTTTTTGCTTTTTCCTGCTAATCCTAGCATGATAAAGAAGATTCAAAGAGAGTGAGATGCCAGCTCCTTTCATTCAGTCAGTAGCTTCAAACATTTCTGGACGTTTTTCAATGGCAAAAATCAATGAATATTGTAAATGCACAAACAGTAATATCTCCACATTGCAAGGTGCAATTCTGAAATTTTTTGCTTTTTCCTGCTAATCCTAGCATGATAAAGAAGATTCAAAGAGAGTGAGATGCCAGCTCCTTTCATTCAGTCAGTAGCTTCAAACATTTCTGGTATATGAATAACATGATGTTTTTCAATGGCAAAAATCAATGAATATTGTAAATGCACAAACAGTAATATCTCCACATTGCAAGGTGCAATTCTGAAATTTTTTGCTTTTTCCTGCTAATCCTAGCATGATAAAGAAGATTCAAAGAGAGTGAGATGCCAGCTCCTTTCATTCAGTCAGTAGCTTCAAACATTTCTGGTATATGAATAACATGATGTTTTTCAATGGCAAAAATCAATGAATATTGTAAATGCACAAACAGTAATATCTCCACATTGCAAGGTGCAATTCTGAAATTTTTTGCTTTTTCCTGCTAATCCTAGCATGATAAAGAAGATTCAAAGAGAGTGAGATGCCAGCTCCTTTCATTCAGTCAGTAGCTTCAAACATTTCTGGACGTTTTTCAATAGCAAAAATCAATGAATATTGTAAATGCACAAACAGTAATATCTCCACATTGCAAGGTGCAATTCTGAAATTTTTTGCTTTTTCCTGCTAATCCTAGCATGATAAAGAAGATTCAAAGAGAGTGAGATGCCAGCTCCTTTCATTCAGTCAGTAGCTTCAAACATTTCTGGATGTTTTTCAATGGCAAAAATCAATGAATATTGTAAATGCACAAACAGTAATATCTCCACATTGCAAGGTGCAATTCTGAAATTTTTTGCTTTTTCCTGCTAATCCTAGCATGATAAAGAAGATTCAAAGAGAGTGAGATGCCAGCTCCTTTCATTCAGTCAGTAGCTTCAAACATTTCTGGTATATGAATAACATGATGTTTTTCAATGGCAAAAATCAATGAATATTGTAAATGCACAAACAGTAATATCTCCACATTGCAAGGTGCAATTCTGAAATTTTTTGCTTTTTCCTGCTAATCCTAGCATGATAAAGAAGATTCAAAGAGAGTGAGATGCCAGCTCCTTTCATTCAGTCAGTAGCTTCAAACATTTCTGGACGTTTTTCAATGGCAAAAATCATTGAATATTGTAAATGCACAAACAGTAATATCTCCACATTGCAAGGTGCAATTCTGAAATTTTTTGCTTTTTCCTGCTAATCCTAGCATGATAAAGAAGATTCAAAGAGAGTGAGATGCCAGCTCCTTTCATTCAGTCAGTAGCTTCAAACATTTCTGGTATATGAATAACATGATGTTTTTGAATGGCAAAAATCAATGAATATTGTAAATGCACAAACAGTAATATCTCCACATTGCAAGGTGCAATTCTGAAATTTTTTGCTTTTCCTGCTAATCCTAGCATGATAAAGAAGATTCAAAGAGAGTGAGATGCCAGCTCCTTTCATTCAGTCAGTAGCTTCAAACATTTCTGGACGTTTTTCAATGGCAAAAATCAATGAATATTGTAAATGCACAAACAGTAATATTTCCACATTGCAAGGTGCAATTCTGAAATTTTTTGCTTTTTCCTGCTAATCCTAGCATGATAAAGAAGATTCAAAGAGAGTGAGATGCCAGCTCCTTTCATTCAGTCAGTAGCTTCAAACATTTCTGGTATATGAATAACATGATGTTTTTCAATGGCAAAAATCAATGAATATTGTAAATGCACAAACAGTAATATCTCCACATTGCAAGGTGCAATTCTGAAATTTTTTGCTTTTTCCTGCTAATCCTAGCATGATAAAGAAGATTCAAAGAGAGTGAGATGCCAGCTCCTTTCATTCAGCCAGTAGCTTCAAACATTTCTGGTATATGAATAACATGATGTTTTTCAATGGCAAAAATCAATGAATATTGTAAATGCACAAACAGTAATATCTCCACATTGCAAGGTGCAATTCTGAAATTTTTTGATTTTTCCTGCTAATCCTAGCATGATAAAGAAGATTCAAAGAGAGTGAGATGCCAGCTCCTTTCATTCAGTCAGTAGCTTCAAACATTTCTGGACGTTTTTCAATGGCAAAAATCAATGGATATTGTAATTGCACAAACAGTAATATCTCCACATTGCAAGGTGCAATTCTGAAATTTTTTGCTTTTTCCTGCTAATCCTAGCATGATAAAGAAGATTCAAAGAGAGTGAGATGCCAGCTCCTTTCATTCAGTCAGTAGCTTCAAACATTTCTGGATGTTTTTCAATGGCAAAAATCAATGAATATTGTAAATGCACAAACAGTAATATCTCCACATTGCAAGGTGCAATTCTGAAATTTTTTGCTTTTTCCTGCTAATCCTAGCATGATAAAGAAGATTCAAAGAGAGTGAGTTGCCAGCTCCTTTCATTCAGTCAGTAGCTTCAAACATTTCTGGTATATGAATAACATGATGTTTTTCAATGGCAAAAATCAATGAATATTGTAAATGCACAAACAGTAATATCTCCACATTGCAAGGTGCAATTCTGAAATTTTTTGCTTTTTCCTGCTAATCCTAGCATGATAAAGAAGATTCAAAGAGAGTGAGATGCCAGCTCCTTTCATTCAGTCAGTAGCTTCAAACATTTCTGGACGTTTTTCAATGGCAAAAATCAATGAATATTGTAAATGCACAAACAGTAATATCTCCACATTGCAAGGTGCAATTCTGAAATTTTTTGCTTTTTCCTGCTAATCCTAGCATGATAAAGAAGATTCAAAGAGAGTGAGATGCCAGCTCCTTTCATTCAGTCAGTAGCTTCAAACATTTCTGGACGTTTTTCAATGGCAAAAATCAATGAATATTGTAAATGCACAAACAGTAATATCTCCACATTGCAAGGTGCAATTCTGAAATTTTTTGCTTTTTCCTGCCAGTCCGAGCATGATAAAGAAGATTCAAAGAGAGTGAGATGCCAAGCTCCTTTCATTCAGTCAGTAGCTTCAAACATTTCTGGTATATGAATAACATGATGTTTTTCAATGGCAAAAATCAATGAATATTGTAAATGCACAAACAGTAATATCTCCACATTGCAAGGTGCAATTCTGAAATTTTTTGCTTTTTCCTGCTAATCCTAGCATGATAAAGAAGATTCAAAGAGAGTGAGATGCCAGCTCCTTTCATTCAGTCAGTAGCTTCAAACATTTCTGGTATATGAATAACATGATGTTTTTCAATGGCAAAAATCAATGAATATTGTAAATGCACAAACAGTAATATCTCCACATTGCAAGGTGCAATTCTGAAATTTTTTGCTTTTTCCTGCTAATCCTAGCATGATAAAGAAGATTCAAAGAGAGTGAGATGCCAGCTCCTTTCATTCAGTCAGTAGCTTCAAACATTTCTGGTGTATGAATAACATGATGTTTTTCAATGGCAAAAATCAATGAATATTGTAAATGCACAAACAGTAATATCTCCACATTGCAAGGTGCAATTCTGAAATTTTTTGCTTTTTCCTGCTAATCCTAGCATGATAAAGAAGATTCAAAGAGAGTGAGATGCGAGCTCCTTTCATTCAGTCAGTAGCTTCAAACATTTCTGGTATATGAATAACATGATATTTTTCAATGGCAAAAATCAATGAATATTGTAAATGCACAAACAGTAATATCTCCACATTGCAAGGTGCAATTCTGAAATTTTTTGCTTTTTCCTGCTAATCCTAGCATGATAAAGAAGATTCAAAGAGAGTGAGATGCCAGCTCCTTTCATTCAGTCAGTAGCTTCAAACATTTCTGGACGTTTTTCAATGGCAAAAATCAATGAATATTGTAAATGCACAAACAGTAATATCTCCACATTGCAAGGTGCAATTCTGAAATTTTTTGCTTTTTCCTGCTAATCCTAGCATGATAAAGAAGATTCAAAGAGAGTGAGATGCCAGCTCCTTTCATTCAGTCAGTAGCTTCAAACATTTCTGGTATATGAATAACATGATGTTTTTCAATGGCAAAAATCAATGAATATTGTAAATGCACAAACAGTAATATCTCCACATTGCAAGGTGCAATTCTGAAATTTTTTGCTTTTTCCTGCTAATCCTAGCATGATAAAGAAGATTCAAAGAGAGTGAGATGCCAGCTCCTTTCATTCAGTCAGTAGCTTCAAACATTTCTGGTATATGAATAACATGATGTTTTTCAATGGCAAAAATCAATGAATATTGTAAATGCACAAACAGTAATATCTCCACATTGCAAGGTGCAATTCTGAAATTTTTTGCTTTTTCCTGCTAATCCTAGCATGATAAAGAAGATTCAAAGAGAGTGAGATGCCAGCTCCTTTCATTCAGTCAGTAGCTTCAAACATTTCTGGACGTTTTTCAATGGCAAAAATCAATGAATATTGTAAATGCACAAACAGTAATATCTCCACATTGCAAGGTGCAATTCTGAAATTTTTTGCTTTTTCCTGCTAATCCTAGCATGATAAAGAAGATTCAAAGAGAGTGAGATGCCAGCTCCTTTCATTCAGTCAGTAGCTTCAAACATTTCTGGATGTTTTTCAATGGCAAAAATCAATGAATATTGTAAATGCACAAACAGTAATATCTCCACATTGCAAGGTGCAATTCTGAAATTTTTTGCTTTTTCCTGCTAATCCTAGCATGATAAAGAAGATTCAAAGAGAGTGAGATGCCAGCTCCTTTCATTCAGTCAGTAGCTTCAAACATTTCTGGTATATGAATAACATGATGTTTTTCAATGGCAAAAATCAATGAATATTGTAAATGCACAAACAGTAATATCTCCACATTGCAAGGTGCAATTCTGAAATTTTTTGCTTTTTCCTGCTAATCCTAGCATGATAAAGAAGATTCAAAGAGAGTGAGATGCCAGCTCCTTTCATTCAGTCAGTAGCTTCAAACATTTCTGGACGTTTTTCAATGGCAAAAATCAATGAATATTGTAAATGCACAAACAGTAATATCTCCACATTGCAAGGTGCAATTCTGAAATTTTTTGCTTTTTCCTGCTAATCCTAGCATGATAAAGAAGATTCAAAGAGAGTGAGATGCCAGCTCCTTTCATTCAGTCAGTAGCTTCAAACATTTCTGGATGTTTTTCAATGGCAAAAATCAATGAATATTGTAAATGCACAAACAGTAATATCTCCACATTGCAAGGTGCAATTCTGAAATTTTTTGCTTTTTCCTGCTAATACTAGCATGATAAAGAAGATTCAAAGAGAGTGAGATGCCAGCTCCTTTCATTCAGTCAGTAGCTTCAAACATTTCTGGACGTTTTTCAATGGCAAAAATCAATGAATATTGTAAATGCACAAACAGTAATATCTCCACATTGCAAGGTGCAATTCTGAAATTTTTTGCTTTTTCCTGCTAATCCTAGCATGATAAAGAAGATTCAAAGAGAGTGAGATGCCAGCTCCTTTCATTCAGTCAGTAGCTTCAAACATTTCTGGACGTTTTTCAATGGAAAAAATCAATGAATATTGTAAATGCACAAACAGTAATATCTCCACATTGCAAGGTGCAATTCTGAAATTTTTTGCTTTTTCCTGCTAATCCTAGCATGATAAAGAAGATTCAAAGAGAGTGAGATGCCAGCTCCTTTCATTCAGTCAGTAGCTTCAAACATTTCTGGACGTTTTTCAATGGCAAAAATCCATGAATATTATAAATGCACAAACAGTAATATCTCCACATTGCAAGGTGCAATTCTGAATTTTTTTGCTTTTTCCTGCTAATCCTAGCATGATAAAGAAGATTCAAAGAGAGTGAGATGCCAGCTCCTTTCATTCAGTCAGTAGCTTCAAACATTTCTGGACGTTTTTCAATGGCAAAAATCAATGGATATTGTAATTGCACAAACAGTAATATCTCCACATTGCAAGGTGCAATTCTGAAATTTTTTGCTTTTTCCTGCTAATCCTAGCATGATAAAGAAGATTCAAAGAGAGTGAGATGCCAGCTCCTTTCATTCAGTCAGTAGCTTCAAACATTTCTGGATGTTTTTCAATGGCAAAAATCAATGAATATTGTAAATGCACAAACAGTAATATCTCCACATTGCAAGGTGCAATTCTGAAATTTTTTGCTTTTTCCTGCTAATCCTAGCATGATAAAGAAGATTCAAAGAGAGTGAGTTGCCAGCTCCTTTCATTCAGTCAGTAGCTTCAAACATTTCTGGTATATGAATAACATGATGTTTTTCAATGGCAAAAATCAATGAATATTGTAAATGCACAAACAGTAATATCTCCACATTGCAAGGTGCAATTCTGAAATTTTTTGCTTTTTCCTGCTAATCCTAGCATGATAAAGAAGATTCAAAGAGAGTGAGATGCCAGCTCCTTTCATTCAGTCAGTAGCTTCAAACATTTCTGGACGTTTTTCAATGGCAAAAATCAATGAATATTGTAAATGCACAAACAGTAATATCTCCACATTGCAAGGTGCAATTCTGAAATTTTTTGCTTTTTCCTGCTAATCCTAGCATGATAAAGAAGATTCAAAGAGAGTGAGATGCCAGCTCCTTTCATTCAGTCAGTAGCTTCAAACATTTCTGGACGTTTTTCAATGGCAAAAATCAATGAATATTGTAAATGCACAAACAGTAATATCTCCACATTGCAAGGTGCAATTCTGAAATTTTTTGCTTTTTCCTGCCAGTCCGAGCATGATAAAGAAGATTCAAAGAGAGTGAGATGCCAGCTCCTTTCATTCAGTCAGTAGCTTCAAACATTTCTGGATGTTTTTCAATGGCAAAAATCAATGAATATTGTAAATGCACAAACAGTAATATCTCCACATTGCAAGGTGCAATTCTGAAATTTTTTGCTTTTTCCTGCTAATCCTAGCATGATAAAGAAGATTCAAAGAGAGTGAGTTGCCAGCTCCTTTCATTCAGTCAGTAGCTTCAAACATTTCTGGTATATGAATAACATGATGTTTTTCAATGGCAAAAATCAATGAATATTGTAAATGCACAAACAGTAATATCTCCACATTGCAAGGTGCAATTCTGAAATTTTTTGCTTTTTCCTGCTAATCCTAGCATGATAAAGAAGATTCAAAGAGAGTGAGATGCCAGCTCCTTTCATTCAGTCAGTAGCTTCAAACATTTCTGGACGTTTTTCAATGGCAAAAATCAATGAATATTGTAAATGCACAAACAGTAATATCTCCACATTGCAAGGTGCAATTCTGAAATTTTTTGCTTTTTCCTGCTAATCCTAGCATGATAAAGAAGATTCAAAGAGAGTGAGATGCCAGCTCCTTTCATTCAGTCAGTAGCTTCAAACATTTCTGGACGTTTTTCAATGGCAAAAATCAATGAATATTGTAAATGCACAAACAGTAATATCTCCACATTGCAAGGTGCAATTCTGAAATTTTTTGCTTTTTCCTGCCAGTCCGAGCATGATAAAGACGATTCAAAGAGAGTGAGATGCCAAGCTCCTTTCATTCAGTCAGTAGCTTCAAACATTTCTGGTATATGAATAACATGATGTTTTTCAATGGCAAAAATCAATGAATATTGTAAATGCACAAACAGTAATATCTCCACATTGCAAGGTGCAATTCTGAAATTTTTTGCTTTTTCCTGCTAATCCTAGCATGATAAAGAAGATTCAAAGAGAGTGAGATGCCAGCTCCTTTCATTCAGTCAGTAGCTTCAAACATTTCTGGTATATGAATAACATGATGTTTTTCAATGGCAAAAATCAATGAATATTGTAAATGCACAAACAGTAATATCTCCACATTGCAAGGTGCAATTCTGAAATTTTTTGCTTTTTCCTGCTAATCCTAGCATGATAAAGAAGATTCAAAGAGAGTGAGATGCCAGCTCCTTTCATTCAGTCAGTAGCTTCAAACATTTCTGGACGTTTTTCAATGGCAAAAATCAATGAATATTGTAAATGCACAAACAGTAATATCTCCACATTGCAAGGTGCAATTCTGAAATTTTTTGCTTTTTCCTGCTAATCCTAGCATGATAAAGAAGATTCAAAGAGAGTGAGATGCCAGCTCCTTTCATTCAGTCAGTAGCTTCAAACATTTCTGGTATATGAATAACATGATGTTTTTCAATGGCAAAAATCAATGAATATTGTAAATGCACAAACAGTAATATCTCCACATTGCAAGGTGCAATTCTGAAATTTTTTGCTTTTTCCTGCTAATCCTAGCATGATAAAGAAGATTCAAAGAGAGTGAGATGCCAGCTCCTTTCATTCAGTCAGTAGCTTCAAACATTTCTGGTATATGAATAACATGATGTTTTTCAATGGCAAAAATCAATGAATATTGTAAATGCACAAACAGTAATATCTCCACATTGCAAGGTGCAATTCTGAAATTTTTTGCTTTTTCCTGCTAATCCTAGCATGATAAAGAAGATTCAAAGAGAGTGAGATGCCAGCTCCTTTCATTCAGTCAGTAGCTTCAAACATTTCTGGACGTTTTTCAATGGCAAAAATCAATGAATATTGTAAATGCACAAACAGTAATATCTCCACATTGCAAGGTGCAATTCTGAAATTTTTTGCTTTTTCCTGCTAATCCTAGCATGATAAAGAAGATTCAAAGAGAGTGAGATGCCAGCTCCTTTCATTCAGTCAGTAGCTTCAAACATTTCTGGATGTTTTTCAATGGCAAAAATCAATGAATATTGTAAATGCACAAACAGTAATATCTCCACATTGCAAGGTGCAATTCTGAAATTTTTTGCTTTTTCCTGCTAATCCTAGCATGATAAAGAAGATTCAAAGAGAGTGAGATGCCAGCTCCTTTCATTCAGTCAGTAGCTTCAAACATTTCTGGTATATGAATAACATGATGTTTTTCAATGGCAAAAATCAATGAATATTGTAAATGCACAAACAGTAATATCTCCACATTGCAAGGTGCAATTCTGAAATTTTTTGCTTTTTCCTGCTAATCCTAGCATGATAAAGAAGATTCAAAGAGAGTGAGATGCCAGCTCCTTTCATTCAGTCAGTAGCTTCAAACATTTCTGGACGTTTTTCAATGGCAAAAATCAATGAATATTGTAAATGCACAAACAGTAATATCTCCACATTGCAAGGTGCAATTCTGAAATTTTTTGCTTTTTCCTGCTAATCCTAGCATGATAAAGAAGATTCAAAGAGAGTGAGATGCCAGCTCCTTTCATTCAGTCAGTAGCTTCAAACATTTCTGGATGTTTTTCAATGGCAAAAATCAATGAATATTGTAAATGCACAAACAGTAATATCTCCACATTGCAAGGTGCAATTCTGAAATTTTTTGCTTTTTCCTGCTAATACTAGCATGATAAAGAAGATTCAAAGAGAGTGAGATGCCAGCTCCTTTCATTCAGTCAGTAGCTTCAAACATTTCTGGACGTTTTTCAATGGCAAAAATCAATGAATATTGTAAATGCACAAACAGTAATATCTCCACATTGCAAGGTGCAATTCTGAAATTTTTTGCTTTTTCCTGCTAATCCTAGCATGATAAAGAAGATTCAAAGAGAGTGAGATGCCAGCTCCTTTCATTCAGTCAGTAGCTTCAAACATTTCTGGACGTTTTTCAATGGAAAAAATCAATGAATATTGTAAATGCACAAACAGTAATATCTCCACATTGCAAGGTGCAATTCTGAAATTTTTTGCTTTTTCCTGCTAATCCTAGCATGATAAAGAAGATTCAAAGAGAGTGAGATGCCAGCTCCTTTCATTCAGTCAGTAGCTTCAAACATTTCTGGACGTTTTTCAATGGCAAAAATCCATGAATATTATAAATGCACAAACAGTAATATCTCCACATTGCAAGGTGCAATTCTGAATTTTTTTGCTTTTTCCTGCTAATCCTAGCATGATAAAGAAGATTCAAAGAGAGTGAGATGCCAGCTCCTTTCATTCAGTCAGTAGCTTCAAACATTTCTGGTATATGAATAACATGATGTTTTTCAATGGCAAAAATCAATGAATATTGTAAATGCACAAACAGTAATATCTCCACATTGCAAGGTGCAATTCTGAAATTTTTTGCTTTTTCCTGCTAATCCTAGCATGATAAAGAAGATTCAAAGAGAGTGAGATGCCAGCTCCTTTCATTCAGTCAGTAGCTTCAAACATTTCTGGACGTTTTTCAATGGCAAAAATCCATGAATATTATAAATGCACAAACAGTAATATCTCCACATTGCAAGGTGCAATTCTGAATTTTTTTGCTTTTTCCTGCTAATCCTAGCATGATAAAGAAGATTCAAAGAGAGTGAGATGCCAGCTCCTTTCATTCAGTCAGTAGCTTCAAACATTTCTGGACGTTTTTCAATGGCAAAAATCAATGGATATTGTAATTGCACAAACAGTAATATCTCCACATTGCAAGGTGCAATTCTGAAATTTTTTGCTTTTTCCTGCTAATCCTAGCATGATAAAGAAGATTCAAAGAGAGTGAGATGCCAGCTCCTTTCATTCAGTCAGTAGCTTCAAACATTTCTGGATGTTTTTCAATGGCAAAAATCAATGAATATTGTAAATGCACAAACAGTAATATCTCCACATTGCAAGGTGCAATTCTGAAATTTTTTGCTTTTTCCTGCTAATCCTAGCATGATAAAGAAGATTCAAAGAGAGTGAGTTGCCAGCTCCTTTCATTCAGTCAGTAGCTTCAAACATTTCTGGTATATGAATAACATGATGTTTTTCAATGGCAAAAATCAATGAATATTGTAAATGCACAAACAGTAATATCTCCACATTGCAAGGTGCAATTCTGAAATTTTTTGCTTTTTCCTGCTAATCCTAGCATGATAAAGAAGATTCAAAGAGAGTGAGATGCCAGCTCCTTTCATTCAGTCAGTAGCTTCAAACATTTCTGGACGTTTTTCAATGGCAAAAATCAATGAATATTGTAAATGCACAAACAGTAATATCTCCACATTGCAAGGTGCAATTCTGAAATTTTTTGCTTTTTCCTGCTAATCCTAGCATGATAAAGAAGATTCAAAGAGAGTGAGATGCCAGCTCCTTTTATTCAGTCAGTAGCTTCAAACATTTCTGGACGTTTTTCAATGGCAAAAATCAATGAATATTGTAAATGCACAAACAGTAATATCTCCACATTGCAAGGTGCAATTCTGAAATTTTTTGCTTTTTCCTGCCAGTCCGAGCATGATAAAGAAGATTCAAAGAGAGTGAGATGCCAGCTCCTTTCATTCAGTCAGTAGCTTCAAACATTTCTGGATGTTTTTCAATGGCAAAAATCAATGAATATTGTAAATGCACAAACAGTAATATCTCCACATTGCAAGGTGCAATTCTGAAATTTTTTGCTTTTTCCTGCTAATCCTAGCATGATAAAGAAGATTCAAAGAGAGTGAGTTGCCAGCTCCTTTCATTCAGTCAGTAGCTTCAAACATTTCTGGTATATGAATAACATGATGTTTTTCAATGGCAAAAATCAATGAATATTGTAAATGCACAAACAGTAATATCTCCACATTGCAAGGTGCAATTCTGAAATTTTTTGCTTTTTCCTGCTAATCCTAGCATGATAAAGAAGATTCAAAGAGAGTGAGATGCCAGCTCCTTTCATTCAGTCAGTAGCTTCAAACATTTCTGGACGTTTTTCAATGGCAAAAATCAATGAATATTGTAAATGCACAAACAGTAATATCTCCACATTGCAAGGTGCAATTCTGAAATTTTTTGCTTTTTCCTGCCAGTCCGAGCATGATAAAGAAGATTCAAAGAGAGTGAGATGCCAGCTCCTTTCATTCAGTCAGTAGCTTCAAACATTTCTGGATGTTTTTCAATGGCAAAAATCAATGAATATTGTAAATGCACAAACAGTAATATCTCCACATTGCAAGGTGCAATTCTGAAATTTTTTGCTTTTTCCTGCTAATCCTAGCATGATAAAGAAGATTCAAAGAGAGTGAGTTGCCAGCTCCTTTCATTCAGTCAGTAGCTTCAAACATTTCTGGTATATGAATAACATGATGTTTTTCAATGGCAAAAATCAATGAATATTGTAAATGCACAAACAGTAATATCTCCACATTGCAAGGTGCAATTCTGAAATTTTTTGCTTTTTCCTGCTAATCCTAGCATGATAAAGAAGATTCAAAGAGAGTGAGATGCCAGCTCCTTTCATTCAGTCAGTAGCTTCAAACATTTCTGGACGTTTTTCAATGGCAAAAATCAATGAATATTGTAAATGCACAAACAGTAATATCTCCACATTGCAAGGTGCAATTCTGAAATTTTTTGCTTTTTCCTGCTAATCCTAGCATGATAAAGAAGATTCAAAGAGAGTGAGATGCCAGCTCCTTTCATTCAGTCAGTAGCTTCAAACATTTCTGGACGTTTTTCAATGGCAAAAATCAATGAATATTGTAAATGCACAAACAGTAATATCTCCACATTGCAAGGTGCAATTCTGAAATTTTTTGCTTTTTCCTGCCAGTCCGAGCATGATAAAGACGATTCAAAGAGAGTGAGATGCCAAGCTCCTTTCATTCAGTCAGTAGCTTCAAACATTTCTGGTATATGAATAACATGATGTTTTTCAATGGCAAAAATCAATGAATATTGTAAATGCACAAACAGTAATATCTCCACATTGCAAGGTGCAATTCTGAAATTTTTTGCTTTTTCCTGCTAATCCTAGCATGATAAAGAAGATTCAAAGAGAGTGAGATGCCAGCTCCTTTCATTCAGTCAGTAGCTTCAAACATTTCTGGTATATGAATAACATGATGTTTTTCAATGGCAAAAATCAATGAATATTGTAAATGCACAAACAGTAATATCTCCACATTGCAAGGTGCAATTCTGAAATTTTTTGCTTTTTCCTGCTAATCCTAGCATGATAAAGAAGATTCAAAGAGAGTGAGATGCCAGCTCCTTTCATTCAGTCAGTAGCTTCAAACATTTCTGGACGTTTTTCAATGGCAAAAATCAATGAATATTGTAAATGCACAAACAGTAATATCTCCACATTGCAAGGTGCAATTCTGAAATTTTTTGCTTTTTCCTGCTAATCCTAGCATGATAAAGAAGATTCAAAGAGAGTGAGATGCCAGCTCCTTTCATTCAGTCAGTAGCTTCAAACATTTCTGGTATATGAATAACATGATGTTTTTCAATGGCAAAAATCAATGAATATTGTAAATGCACAAACAGTAATATCTCCACATTGCAAGGTGCAATTCTGAAATTTTTTGCTTTTTCCTGCTAATCCTAGCATGATAAAGAAGATTCAAAGAGAGTGAGATGCCAGCTCCTTTCATTCAGTCAGTAGCTTCAAACATTTCTGGTATATGAATAACATGATGTTTTTCAATGGCAAAAATCAATGAATATTGTAAATGCACAAACAGTAATATCTCCACATTGCAAGGTGCAATTCTGAAATTTTTTGCTTTTTCCTGCTAATCCTAGCATGATAAAGAAGATTCAAAGAGAGTGAGATGCCAGCTCCTTTCATTCAGTCAGTAGCTTCAAACATTTCTGGACGTTTTTCAATGGCAAAAATCAATGAATATTGTAAATGCACAAACAGTAATATCTCCACATTGCAAGGTGCAATTCTGAAATTTTTTGCTTTTTCCTGCTAATCCTAGCATGATAAAGAAGATTCAAAGAGAGTGAGATGCCAGCTCCTTTCATTCAGTCAGTAGCTTCAAACATTTCTGGATGTTTTTCAATGGCAAAAATCAATGAATATTGTAAATGCACAAACAGTAATATCTCCACATTGCAAGGTGCAATTCTGAAATTTTTTGCTTTTTCCTGCTAATCCTAGCATGATAAAGAAGATTCAAAGAGAGTGAGATGCCAGCTCCTTTCATTCAGTCAGTAGCTTCAAACATTTCTGGTATATGAATAACATGATGTTTTTCAATGGCAAAAATCAATGAATATTGTAAATGCACAAACAGTAATATCTCCACATTGCAAGGTGCAATTCTGAAATTTTTTGCTTTTTCCTGCTAATCCTAGCATGATAAAGAAGATTCAAAGAGAGTGAGATGCCAGCTCCTTTCATTCAGTCAGTAGCTTCAAACATTTCTGGACGTTTTTCAATGGCAAAAATCAATGAATATTGTAAATGCACAAACAGTAATATCTCCACATTGCAAGGTGCAATTCTGAAATTTTTTGCTTTTTCCTGCTAATCCTAGCATGATAAAGAAGATTCAAAGAGAGTGAGATGCCAGCTCCTTTCATTCAGTCAGTAGCTTCAAACATTTCTGGATGTTTTTCAATGGCAAAAATCAATGAATATTGTAAATGCACAAACAGTAATATCTCCACATTGCAAGGTGCAATTCTGAAATTTTTTGCTTTTTCCTGCTAATACTAGCATGATAAAGAAGATTCAAAGAGAGTGAGATGCCAGCTCCTTTCATTCAGTCAGTAGCTTCAAACATTTCTGGACGTTTTTCAATGGCAAAAATCAATGAATATTGTAAATGCACAAACAGTAATATCTCCACATTGCAAGGTGCAATTCTGAAATTTTTTGCTTTTTCCTGCTAATCCTAGCATGATAAAGAAGATTCAAAGAGAGTGAGATGCCAGCTCCTTTCATTCAGTCAGTAGCTTCAAACATTTCTGGACGTTTTTCAATGGAAAAAATCAATGAATATTGTAAATGCACAAACAGTAATATCTCCACATTGCAAGGTGCAATTCTGAAATTTTTTGCTTTTTCCTGCTAATCCTAGCATGATAAAGAAGATTCAAAGAGAGTGAGATGCCAGCTCCTTTCATTCAGTCAGTAGCTTCAAACATTTCTGGACGTTTTTCAATGGCAAAAATCCATGAATATTATAAATGCACAAACAGTAATATCTCCACATTGCAAGGTGCAATTCTGAATTTTTTTGCTTTTTCCTGCTAATCCTAGCATGATAAAGAAGATTCAAAGAGAGTGAGATGCCAGCTCCTTTCATTCAGTCAGTAGCTTCAAACATTTCTGGTATATGAATAACATGATGTTTTTCAATGGCAAAAATCAATGAATATTGTAAATGCACAAACAGTAATATCTCCACATTGCAAGGTGAAATTCTGAAATTTTTTGCTTTTTCCTGCTAATCCTAGCATGATAAAGAAGATTCAAAGAGAGTGAGATGCCAGCTCCTTTCATTCAGTCAGTAGCTTCAAATATTTCTGGTATATGAATAACATGATGTTTTTCAATGGCAAAAATCAATGAATATTGTAAATGCACAAACAGTAATATCTCCACATTGCAAGGTGCAATTCTGAAATTTTTGCTTTTTCCTGCTAATCCTAGCATGATAAAGAAGATTCAAAGAGAGTGAGATGCCAGCTCCTTTCATTCAGTCAGTAGCTTCAAACATTTCTGGACGTTTTTCAATGGCAAAAATCAATGAATATTGTAAATGCACAAACAGTAATATCTCCACATTGCAAGGTGCAATTCTGAAATTTTTTGCTTTTTCCTGCTAATCCTAGCATGATAAAGAAGATTCAAAGAGAGTGAGATGCCAGCTCCTTTCATTCAGTCAGTAGCTTCAAACATTTCTGGTATATGAATAACATGATGTTTTTCAATGGCAAAAATCAATGAATATTGTAAATGCACAAACAGTAATATCTCCACATTGCAAGGTGCAATTCTGAAATTTTTTGCTTTTTCCTGCTAATCCTAGCATGATAAAGAAGATTCAAAGAGAGTGAGATGCCAGCTCCTTTCATTCAGTCAGTAGCTTCAAACATTTCTGGTATATGAATAACATGATGTTTTTGAATGGCAAAAATCAATGAATATTGTAAATGCACAAACAGTAATATCTCCACATTGCAAGGTGCAATTCTGAAATTTTTTGCTTTTTCCTGCTAATCCTAGCATGATAAAGAAGATTCAAAGAGAGTGAGATGCCAGCTCCTTTCATTCAGTCAGTAGCTTCAAACATTTCTGGACGTTTTTCAATGGCAAAAATCAATGAATATTGTAAATGCACAAACAGTAATATCTCCACATTGCAAGGTGCAATTCTGAAATTTTTTGCTTTTTCCTGCTAATCCTAGCATGATAAAGAAGATTCAAAGAGAGTGAGATGCCAGCTCCTTTCATTCAGTCAGTAGCTTCAAACATTTCTGGACGATTTTCAATGGCAAAAATCAATGAATATTGTAAATGCACAAACAGTAATATCTCCACATTGCAATGTGCAATTCTGAAATTTTTTGCTTTTTCCTGCTAATCCTAGCATGATAAAGAAGATTCAAAGAGAGTGAGATGCCAGCTCCTTTAATTCAGTCAGTAGCTTCAAACATTTCTGAACGTTTTTCAATGGCAAAAATCAATGAATATTGTAAATGCACAAACAGTAATATCTCCACATTGTAAGGTGCAATTCTGAAATTTTTTGCTTTTTCCTGCTAATCCTAGCATGATAAAGAAGATTCAAAGAGAGTGAGATGCCAGCTCCTTTCATTCAGTCGGTAGCTTCAAACATTTCTGGACGTTTTTCAATGGCAAAAATCAATGAATATTGTAAATGCACAAACAGTAATATCTCCACATTGCAAGGTGCAATTCTGAAATTTTTTGCTTTTTCCTGCTAATCCTAGCATGATAAAGAAGATTCAAAGAGAGTGAGATGCCAGCTCCTTTCATTCAGTCAGTAGCTTCAAACATTTCTGGACGATTTTCAATGGCAAAAATCAATGAATATTGTAAATGCACAAACAGTAATATCTCCACATTGCAATGTGCAATTCTGAAATTTTTTGCTTTTTCCTGCTAATCCTAGCATGATAAAGAAGATTCAAAGAGAGTGAGATGCCAGCTCCTTTAATTCAGTCAGTAGCTTCAAACATTTCTGAACGTTTTTCAATGGCAAAAATCAATGAATATTGTAAATGCACAAACAGTAATATCTCCACATTGTAAGGTGCAATTCTGAAATTTTTTGCTTTTTCCTGCTAATCCTAGCATGATAAAGAAGATTCAAAGAGAGTGAGATGCCAGCTCCTTTCATTCAGTCGGTAGCTTCAAACATTTCTGGACGTTTTTCAATGGCAAAAATCAATGAATATTGTAAATGCACAAACAGTAATATCTCCACATTGCAAGGTGCAATTCTGAAATTTTTTGCTTTTTCCTGTTAATCCTAGCATGATAAAGAAGATTCAAAGAGAGTGAGATGCCAGCTCCTTTCATTCAGTCAGTAGCTTCAAACATTTCTGGTATATGAAAAACATGTTTTTCAATGGCAAAAATCAATGAATATTGTAAATGCACAAACAGTAATATCTCCACATTGCAAGGTGCAATTCTGAAATTTTTAGCTTTTTCCTGCTAATCCTAGCATGATAAAGAAGATTCAAAGAGAGTGAGATGCCAGCTCCTTTCATTCAGTCAGTAGCTTCAAACATTTCTGGTATATGAAAAACATGTTTTTCAATGGCAAAAATCAATGAATATTGTAAATGCACAAACAGTAATATCTCCACATTGCACGGTGCAATTCTGAAATTTTTTGCTTTTTCCTGCTAATCCTAGCATGATAAAGAAGATTCAAAGAGAGTGAGATGCCAGCTCCTTTCATTCAGTCAGTAGCTTCAAACATTTCTGGTATATGAAAAACATGTTTTTCAATGGCAAAAATCAATGAATATTGTAAATGCACAAACAGTAATATCTCCACATTGCAAGGTGCAATTCTGAAATTTTTTGCTTTTTCCTGCTAATCCTAGCATGATAAAGAAGATTCAAAGAGAGTGAGATGCCAGCTCCTTTCATTCAGTCAGTAGCTTCAAACATTTCTGGTATATGAAAAACATGTTTTTCAATGGCAAAAATCAATGAATATTGTAAATGCACAAACAGTAATATCTCCACATTGCACGGTGCAATTCTGAAATTTTTAGCTTTTTCCTGCTAATCCTAGCATGATAAAGAAGATTCAAAGAGAGTGAGATGCCAGCTCCTTTCATTCAGTCAGTAGCTTCAAACATTTCTGGACGTTTTTCAATGGCAAAAATCAATGAATATTGTAAATGCACAAACAGTAATATCTCCACATTGCACGGTGCAATTCTGAAATTTTTTGCTTTTTCCTGCTAATCCTAGCATGATAAAGAAGATTCAAAGAGAGTGAGATGCCAGCTCCTTTCATTCAGTCAGTAGCTTCAAACATTTCTGGTATATGAAAAACATGTTTTTCAATGGCAAAAATCAATGAATATTGTAAATGCACAAACAGTAATATCTCCACATTGCAAGGTGCAATTCTGAAATTTTTAGCTTTTTCCTGCTAATCCTAGCATGATAAAGAAGATTCAAAGAGAGTGAGATGCCAGCTCCTTTCATTCAGTCAGTAGCTTCAAACATTTCTGGACGTTTTTCAATGGCAAAAATCAATGAATATTGTAAATGCACAAACAGTAATATCTCCACATTGCACGGTGCAATTCTGAAATTTTTTGCTTTTTCCTGCTAATCCTAGCATGATAAAGAAGATTCAAAGAGAGTGAGATGCCAGCTCCTTTCATTCAGTCAGTAGCTTCAAACATTTCTGGTATATGAAAAACATGTTTTTCAATGGCAAAAATCAATGAATATTGTAAATGCACAAACAGTAATATCTCCACATTGCAAGGTGCAATTCTGAAATTTTTAGCTTTTTCCTGTTAATCCTAGCATGATAAAGAAGATTCAAAGAGAGTGAGATGCCAGCTCCTTTCATTCAGTCAGTAGCTTCAAACATTTCTGGTATATGAAAAACATGTTTTTCAATGGCAAAAATCAATGAATATTGTAAATGCACAAACAGTAATATCTCCACATTGCACGGTGCAATTCTGAAATTTTTAGCTTTTTCCTGCTAATCCTAGCATGATAAAGAAGATTCAAAGAGAGTGAGATGCCAGCTCCTTTCATTCAGTCAGTAGCTTCAAACATTTCTGGACGTTTTTCAATGGCAAAAATCAATGAATATTGTAAATGCACAAACAGTAATATCTCCACATTGCAAGGTGCAATTCTGAAATTTTTAGCTTTTTCCTGCTAATCCTAGCATGATAAAGAAGATTCAAAGAGAGTGAGATGCCAGCTCCTTTCATTCAGTCAGTAGCTTCAAACATTTCTGGTATATGAAAAACATGTTTTTCAATGGCAAAAATCAATGAATATTGTAAATGCACAAACAGTAATATCTCCACATTGCAAGGTGCAATTCTGAAATTTTTAGCTTTTTCCTGCTAATCCTAGCATGATAAAGAAGATTCAAAGAGAGTGAGATGCCAGCTCCTTTCATTCAGTCAGTAGCTTCAAACATTTCTGGTATATGAAAAACATGTTTTTCAATGGCAAAAATCAATGAATATTGTAAATGCACAAACAGTAATATCTCCACATTGCACGGTGCAATTCTGAAATTTTTTGCTTTTTCCTGCTAATCCTAGCATGATAAAGAAGATTCAAAGAGAGTGAGATGCCAGCTCCTTTCATTCAGTCAGTAGCTTCAAACATTTCTGGTATATGAAAAACATGTTTTTCAATGGCAAAAATCAATGAATATTGTAAATGCACAAACAGTAATATCTCCACATTGCACGGTGCAATTCTGAAATTTTTTGCTTTTTCCTGCTAATCCTAGCATGATAAAGAAGATTCAAAGAGAGTGAGATGCCAGCTCCTTTCATTCAGTCAGTAGCTTCAAACATTTCTGGTATATGAAAAACATGTTTTTCAATGGCAAAAATCAATGAATATTGTAAATGCACAAACAGTAATATCTCCACATTGCAAGGTGCAATTCTGAAATTTTTAGCTTTTTCCTGTTAATCCTAGCATGATAAAGAAGATTCAAAGAGAGTGAGATGCCAGCTGCTTTCATTCAGTCAGTAGCTTCAAACATTTCTGGTATATGAAAAACATGTTTTTCAATGGCAAAAATCAATGAATATTGTAAATGCACAAACAGTAATATCTCCACATTGCAAGGTGCAATTCTGAAATTTTTGGCTTTTTCCTGTTAATCCTAGCATGATAAAGAAGATTCAAAGAGAGTGAGATGCCAGCTCCTTTCATTCAGTCAGTAGCTTCAAACATTTCTGGTATATGAAAAACATGTTTTTCAATGGCAAAAATCAATGAATATTGTAAATGCACAAACAGTAATATCTCCACATTGCACGGTGCAATTCTGAAATTTTTTGCTTTTTCCTGTTAATCCTAGCATGATAAAGAAGATTCAAAGAGAGTGAGATGCCAGCTCCTTTCATTCAGTCAGTAGCTTCAAACATTTCTGGTATATGAAAAACATGTTTTTCAATGGCAAAAATCAATGAATATTGTAAATGCACAAACAGTAATATCTCCACATTGCAAGGTGCAATTCTGAAATTTTTAGCTTTTTCCTGCTAATCCTAGCATGATAAAGAAGATTCAAAGAGAGTGAGATGCCAGCTCCTTTCATTCAGTCAGTAGCTTCAAACATTTCTGGACGTTTTTCAATGGCAAAAATCAATGAATATTGTAAATGCACAAACAGTAATATCTCCACATTGCACGGTGCAATTCTGAAATTTTTAGCTTTTTCCTGTTAATCCTAGCATGATAAAGAAGATTCAAAGAGAGTGAGATGCCAGCTCCTTTCATTCAGTCAGTAGCTTCAAACATTTCTGGTATATGAAAAACATGTTTTTCAATGGCAAAAATCAATGAATATTGTAAATGCACAAACAGTAATATCTCCACATTGCAAGGTGCAATTCTGAAATTTTTTGCTTTTTCCTGCTAATCCTAGCATGATAAAGAAGATTCAAAGAGAGTGAGATGCCAGCTCCTTTCATTCAGTCAGTAGCTTCAAACATTTCTGGACGTTTTTCAATGGCAAAAATCAATGAATATTGTAAATGCACAAACAGTAATATCTCCACATTGCACGGTGCAATTCTGAAATTTTTAGCTTTTTCCTGTTAATCCTAGCATGATAAAGAAGATTCAAAGAGAGTGAGATGCCAGCTCCTTTCATTCAGTCAGTAGCTTCAAACATTTCTGGTATATGAAAAACATGTTTTTCAATGGCAAAAATCAATGAATATTGTAAATGCACAAACAGTAATATCTCCACATTGCAAGGTGCAATTCTGAAATTTTTAGCTTTTTCCTGCTAATCCTAGCATGATAAAGAAGATTCAAAGAGAGTGAGATGCCAGCTCCTTTCATTCAGTCAGTAGCTTCAAACATTTCTGGTATATGAAAAACATGTTTTTCAATGGCAAAAATCAATGAATATTGTAAATGCACAAACAGTAATATCTCCACATTGCACGGTGCAATTCTGAAATTTTTAGCTTTTTCCTGCTAATCCTAGCATGATAAAGAAGATTCAAAGAGAGTGAGATGCCAGCTCCTTTCATTCAGTCAGTAGCTTCAAACATTTCTGGTATATGAAAAACATGTTTTTCAATGGCAAAAATCAATGAATATTGTAAATGCACAAACAGTAATATCTCCACATTGCAAGGTGCAATTCTGAAATTTTTTGCTTTTTCCTGCTAATCCTAGCATGATAAAGAAGATTCAAAGAGAGTGAGATGCCAGCTCCTTTCATTCAGTCAGTAGCTTCAAACATTTCTGGTATATGAAAAACATGTTTTTCAATGGCAAAAATCAATGAATATTGTAAATGCACAAACAGTAATATCTCCACATTGCACGGTGCAATTCTGAAATTTTTAGCTTTTTCCTGCTAATCCTAGCATGATAAAGAAGATTCAAAGAGAGTGAGATGCCAGCTCCTTTCATTCAGTCAGTAGCTTCAAACATTTCTGGACGTTTTTCAATGGCAAAAATCAATGAATATTGTAAATGCACAAACAGTAATATCTCCACATTGCAAGGTGCAATTCTGAAATTTTTAGCTTTTTCCTGCTAATCCTAGCATGATAAAGAAGATTCAAAGAGAGTGAGATGCCAGCTCCTTTCATTCAGTCAGTAGCTTCAAACATTTCTGGTATATGAAAAACATGTTTTTCAATGGCAAAAATCAATGAATATTGTAAATGCACAAACAGTAATATCTCCACATTGCAAGGTGCAATTCTGAAATTTTTAGCTTTTTCCTGCTAATCCTAGCATGATAAAGAAGATTCAAAGAGAGTGAGATGCCAGCTCCTTTCATTCAGTCAGTAGCTTCAAACATTTCTGGTATATGAAAAACATGTTTTTCAATGGCAAAAATCAATGAATATTGTAAATGCACAAACAGTAATATCTCCACATTGCACGGTGCAATTCTGAAATTTTTTGCTTTTTCCTGCTAATCCTAGCATGATAAAGAAGATTCAAAGAGAGTGAGATGCCAGCTCCTTTCATTCAGTCAGTAGCTTCAAACATTTCTGGTATATGAAAAACATGTTTTTCAATGGCAAAAATCAATGAATATTGTAAATGCACAAACAGTAATATCTCCACATTGCACGGTGCAATTCTGAAATTTTTTGCTTTTTCCTGCTAATCCTAGCATGATAAAGAAGATTCAAAGAGAGTGAGATGCCAGCTCCTTTCATTCAGTCAGTAGCTTCAAACATTTCTGGTATATGAAAAACATGTTTTTCAATGGCAAAAATCAATGAATATTGTAAATGCACAAACAGTAATATCTCCACATTGCAAGGTGCAATTCTGAAATTTTTAGCTTTTTCCTGTTAATCCTAGCATGATAAAGAAGATTCAAAGAGAGTGAGATGCCAGCTCCTTTCATTCAGTCAGTAGCTTCAAACATTTCTGGTATATGAAAAACATGTTTTTCAATGGCAAAAATCAATGAATATTGTAAATGCACAAACAGTAATATCTCCACATTGCAAGGTGCAATTCTGAAATTTTTTGCTTTTTCCTGTTAATCCTAGCATGATAAAGAAGATTCAAAGAGAGTGAGATGCCAGCTCCTTTCATTCAGTCAGTAGCTTCAAACATTTCTGGTATATGAAAAACATGTTTTTCAATGGCAAAAATCAATGAATATTGTAAATGCACAAACAGTAATATCTCCACATTGCACGGTGCAATTCTGAAATTTTTTGCTTTTTCCTGTTAATCCTAGGATGATAAAGAAGATTCAAAGAGAGTGAGATGCCAGCTCCTTTCATTCAGTCAGTAGCTTCAAACATTTCTGGTATATGAAAAACATGTTTTTCAATGGCAAAAATCAATGAATATTGTAAATGCACAAACAGTAATATCTCCACATTGCAAGGTGCAATTCTGAAATTTTTAGCTTTTTCCTGCTAATCCTAGCATGATAAAGAAGATTCAAAGAGAGTGAGATGCCAGCTCCTTTCATTCAGTCAGTAGCTTCAAACATTTCTGGACGTTTTTCAATGGCAAAAATCAATGAATATTGTAAATGCACAAACAGTAATATCTCCACATTGCACGGTGCAATTCTGAAATTTTTAGCTTTTTCCTGTTAATCCTAGCATGATAAAGAAGATTCAAAGAGAGTGAGATGCCAGCTCCTTTCATTCAGTCAGTAGCTTCAAACATTTCTGGTATATGAAAAACATGTTTTTCAATGGCAAAAATCAATGAATATTGTAAATGCACAAACAGTAATATCTCCACATTGCAAGGTGCAATTCTGAAATTTTTAGCTTTTTCCTGTTAATCCTAGCATGATAAAGAAGATTCAAAGAGAGTGAGATGCCAGCTCCTTTCATTCAGTCAGTAGCTTCAAACATTTCTGGTATATGAAAAACATGTTTTTCAATGGCAAAAATCAATGAATATTGTAAATGCACAAACAGTAATATCTCCACATTGCAAGGTGCAATTCTGAAATTTTTAGCTTTTTCCTGCTAATCCTAGCATGATAAAGAAGATTCAAAGAGAGTGAGATGCCAGCTCCTTTCATTCAGTCAGTAGCTTCAAACATTTCTGGTATATGAAAAACATGTTTTTCAATGGCAAAAATCTATGAATATTGTAAATGCACAAACAGTAATATCTCCACATTGCACGGTGCAATTCTGAAATTTTTTGCTTTTTCCTGTTAATCCTAGCATGATAAAGAAGATTCAAAGAGAGTGAGATGCCAGCTC
The DNA here is from genome assembly GCF_046119375.1 of Phyllobates terribilis. NCBI lineage: Eukaryota > Metazoa > Chordata > Amphibia > Anura > Dendrobatidae > Phyllobates > Phyllobates terribilis. The sequence goes on from NW_027364828.1 coordinate 116,178, forward strand.
CTTTCATTCAGTCAGTAGCTTCAAACATTTCTGGTATATGAAAAACATGTTTTTCAATGGCAAAAATCAATGAATATTGTAAATGCACAAACAGTAATATCTCCACATTGCACGGTGCAATTCTGAAATTTTTAGCTTTTTCCTGCTAATCCTAGCATGATAAAGAAGATTCAAAGAGAGTGAGATGCCAGCTCCTTTCATTCAGTCAGTAGCTTCAAACATTTCTGGTATATGAAAAACATGTTTTTCAATGGCAAAAATCAATGAATATTGTAAATGCACAAACAGTAATATCTCCACATTGCACGGTGCAATTCTGAAATTTTTAGCTTTTTCCTGCTAATCCTAGCATGATAAAGAAGATTCAAAGAGAGTGAGATGCCAGCTCCTTTCATTCAGTCAGTAGCTTCAAACATTTCTGGACGTTTTTCAATGGCAAAAATCAATGAATATTGTAAATGCACAAACAGTAATATCTCCACATTGCACGGTGCAATTCTGAAATTTTTTGCTTTTTCCTGTTAATCCTAGCATGATAAAGAAGATTCAAAGAGAGTGAGATGCCAGCTCCTTTCATTCAGTCAGTAGCTTCAAACATTTCTGGTATATGAAAAACATGTTTTTCAATGGCAAAAATCAATGAATATTGTAAATGCACAAACAGTAATATCTCCACATTGCAAGGTGCAATTCTGAAATTTTTTGCTTTTTCCTGTTAATCCTAGCATGATAAAGAAGATTCAAAGAGAGTGAGATGCCAGCTCCTTTCATTCAGTCAGGAGCTTCAAACATTTCTGGACGTTTTTCAATGGCAAAAATCAATGAATATTGTAAATGCACAAACAGTAATATCTCCACATTGCAAGGTGCAATTCTGAAATTTTTAGCTTTTTCCTGTTAATCCTAGCATGATAAAGAAGATTCAAAGAGAGTGAGATGCCAGCTCCTTTCATTCAGTCAGTAGCTTCAAACATTTCTGGTATATGAAAAACATGTTTTTCAATGGCAAAAATCAATGAATATTGTAAATGCACAAACAGTAATATCTCCACATTGCACGGTGCAATTCTGAAATTTTTTGCTTTTTCCTGCTAATCCTAGCATGATAAAGAAGATTCAAAGAGAGTGAGATGCCAGCTCCTTTCATTCAGTCAGTAGCTTCAAACATTTCTGGTATATGAAAAACATGTTTTTCAATGGCAAAAATCAATGAATATTGTAAATGCACAAACAGTAATATCTCCACATTGCACGGTGCAATTCTGAAATTTTTAGCTTTTTCCTGCTAATCCTAGCATGATAAAGAAGATTCAAAGAGAGTGAGATGCCAGCTCCTTTCATTCAGTCAGTAGCTTCAAACATTTCTGGTATATGAAAAACATGTTTTTCAATGGCAAAAATCAATGAATATTGTAAATGCACAAACAGTAATATCTCCACATTGCAAGGTGCAATTCTGAAATTTTTAGCTTTTTCCTGCTAATCCTAGCATGATAAAGAAGATTCAAAGAGAGTGAGATGCCAGCTCCTTTCATTCAGTCAGTAGCTTCAAACATTTCTGGACGTTTTTCAATGGCAAAAATCAATGAATATTGTAAATGCACAAACAGTAATATCTCCACATTGCACGGTGCAATTCTGAAATTTTTAGCTTTTTCCTGTTAATCCTAGCATGATAAAGAAGATTCAAAGAGAGTGAGATGCCAGCTCCTTTCATTCAGTCAGTAGCTTCAAACATTTCTGGTATATGAAAAACATGTTTTTCAATGGCAAAAATCAATGAATATTGTAAATGCACAAACAGTAATATCTCCACATTGCAAGGTGCAATTCTGAAATTTTTAGCTTTTTCCTGCTAATCCTAGCATGATAAAGAAGATTCAAAGAGAGTGAGATGCCAGCTCCTTTCATTCAGTCAGTAGCTTCAAACATTTCTGGTATATGAAAATCATGTTTTTCAATGGCAAAAATCAATGAATATTGTAAATGCACAAACAGTAATATCTCCACATTGCAAGGTGCAATTCTGAAATTTTTAGCTTTTTCCTGCTAATCCTAGCATGATAAAGAAGATTCAAAGAGAGTGAGATGCCAGCTCCTTTCATTCAGTCAGTAGCTTCAAACATTTCTGGTATATGAAAAACATGTTTTTCAATGGCAAAAATCAATGAATATTGTAAATGCACAAACAGTAATATCTCCACATTGCAAGGTGCAATTCTGAAATTTTTTGCTTTTTCCTGCTAATCCTAGCATGATAAAGAAGATTCAAAGAGAGTGAGATGCCAGCTCCTTTCATTCAGTCAGTAGCTTCAAACATTTCTGGTACATGAAAAACATGTTTTTCAATGGCAAAAATCAATGAATATTGTAAATGCACAAACAGTAATATCTCCACATTGCACGGTGCAATTCTGAAATTTTTAGCTTTTTCCTGCTAATCCTAGCATGATAAAGAAGATTCAAAGAGAGTGAGATGCCAGCTCCTTTCATTCAGTCAGTAGCTTCAAACATTTCTGGTATATGAAAAACATGTTTTTCAATGGCAAAAATCAATGAATATTGTAAATGCACAAACAGTAATATCTCCACATTGCACGGTGCAATTCTGAAATTTTTAGCTTTTTCCTGTTAATCCTAGCATGATAAAGAAGATTCAAAGAGAGTGAGATGCCAGCTCCTTTCATTCAGTCAGTAGCTTCAAACATTTCTGGTATATGAAAAACATGTTTTTCAATGGCAAAAATCAATGAATATTGTAAATGCACAAACAGTAATATCTCCACATTGCACGGTGCAATTCTGAAATTTTTTGCTTTTTCCTGTTAATCCTAGCATGATAAAGAAGATTCAAAGAGAGTGAGATGCCAGCTCCTTTCATTCAGTCAGTAGCTTCAAACATTTCTGGTATATGAAAAACATGTTTTTCAATGGCAAAAATCAATGAATATTGTAAATGCACAAACAGTAATATCTCCACATTGCACGGTGCAATTCTGAAATTTTTTGCTTTTTCCTGCTAATCCTAGCATGATAAAGAAGATTCAAAGAGAGTGAGATGCCAGCTCCTTTCATTCAGTCAGTAGCTTCAAACATTTCAGGTATATGAATAACATGATGTTTTTCAATGGCAAAAATCAATGAATATTGTAAATGCACAAACAGTAATATCTCCACATTGCAAGGTGCAATTCTGAAATGTTTTGCTTTTTCCTGCTAATCCTAGCATGATAAAGAAGATTCAAAGAGAGTGAGATGCCAGCTCCATTCATTCAGTCAGTAGCTTCAAACATTTCTGGTATATGAATAACATGATGTTTTTGAATGGCAAAAATCAATGAATATTGTAAATGCACAAACAGTAATATCTCCACATTGCAAGGTGCAATTCTGAAATTTTTTGCTTTTTCCTGCTAATCCTAGCATGATAAAGAAGATTCAAAGAGAGTGAGATGCCAGCTCCTTTCATTCAGTCAGTAGCTTCAAACATTTCTGGACGTTTTTCAATGGCAAAAATCAATGAATATTGTAAATGCACAAACAGTAATATCTCCACATTGCAAGGTGCAATTCTGAAATTTTTTGCTTTTTCCTGCTAATCCTAGCATGATAAAGAAGATTCAAAGAGAGTGAGATGCCAGCTCCTTTCATTCAGTCAGTAGCTTCAAACATTTCTGGACGATTTTCAATGGCAAAAATCAATGAATATTGTAAATGCACAAACAGTAATATCTCCACATTGCAAGGTGCAATTCTGAAATTTTTTGCTTTTTCCTGCTAATCCTAGCATGATAAAGAAGATTCAAAGAGAGTGAGATGCCAGCTCCTTTCATTCAGTCAGTAGCTTCAAACATTTCTGAACGTTTTTCAATGGCAAAAATCAATGAATATTGTAAATGCACAAACAGTAATATCTCCACATTGTAAGGTGCAATTCTGAAATTTTTTGCTTTTTCCTGCTAATCCTAGCATGATAAAGAAGATTCAAAGAGAGTGAGATGCCAGCTCCTTTCATTCAGTCAGTAGCTTCAAACATTTCTGGACGTTTTTCAATGGCAAAAATCAATGAATATTGTAAATGCACAAACAGTAATATCTCCACATTGCAAGGTGCAATTCTGAAATTTTTTGCTTTTTCCTGCTAATCCTAGCATGATAAAGAAGATTCAAAGAGAGTGAGATGCCAGCTCCTTTCATTCAGTCAGTAGCTTCAAACATTTCTGGTATATGAATAACATGATGTTTTTCAATGGCAAAAATCAATGAATATTGTAAATGCACAAACAGTAATATCTCCACATTGCAAGGTGCAATTCTGAAATTTTTTGCTTTTTCCTGCTAATCCTAGCATGATAAAGAAGATTCAAAGAGAGTGAGATGCCAGCTCCTTTCATTCAGTCAGTAGCTTCAAACATTTCTGGTATATTAATAACATGATGTTTTTCAATGGCAAAAATCAATGAATATTGTAAATGCACAAACAGTAATATCTCCACATTGCAAGGTGCAATTCTGAAATTTTTTGCTTTTTCCTGCTAATCCTAGCATGATAAAGAAGATTCAAAGAGAGTGAGATGCCAGCTCCTTTCATTCAGTCAGTAGCTTCAAACATTTCTGGACGTTTTTCAATGGCAAAAATCAATGAATATTGTAAATGCACAAACAGTAATATCTCCACATTGCAAGGTGCAATTCTGAAATTTTTTGCTTTTTCCTGCTAATCCTAGCATGATAAAGAAGATTCAAAGAGAGTGAGATGCCAGCTCCTTTCATTCAGTCAGTAGCTTCAAACATTTCTGGATGTTTTTCAATGGCAAAAATCAATGAATATTGTAAATGCACAAACAGTAATATCTCCACATTGCAAGGTGCAATTCTGAAATTTTTTGCTTTTTCCTGCTAATCCTAGCATGATAAAGAAGATTCAAAGAGAGTGAGATGCCAGCTCCTTTCATTCAGTCAGTAGCTTCAAACATTTCTGGTATATGAATAACATGATGTTTTTCAATGGCAAAAATCAATGAATATTGTAAATGCACAAACAGTAATATCTCCACATTGCAAGGTGCAATTCTGAAATTTTTTGCTTTTTCCTGCTAATCCTAGCATGATAAAGAAGATTCAAAGAGAGTGAGATGCCAGCTCCTTTCATTCAGTCAGTAGCTTCAAACATTTCTGGACGTTTTTCAATGGCAAAAATCAATGAATATTGTAAATGCACAAACAGTAATATCTCCACATTGCAAGGTGCAATTCTGAAATTTTTTGCTTTTTCCTGCTAATCCTAGCATGATAAAGAAGATTCAAAGAGAGTGAGATGCCAGCTCCTTTCATTCAGTCAGTAGCTTCAAACATTTCTGGATGTTTTTCAATGGCAAAAATCAATGAATATTGTAAATGCACAAACAGCAATATCTCCACATTGCAAGGTGCAATTCTGAAATTTTTTGCTTTTTCCTGCTAATACTAGCATGATAAAGAAGATTCAAAGAGAGTGAGATGCCAGCTCCTTTCATTCAGTCAGTAGCTTCAAACATTTCTGGACGTTTTTCAATGGCAAAAATCAATGAATATTGTAAATGCACAAACAGTAATATCTCCACATTGCAAGGTGCAATTCTGAAATTTTTTGCTTTTTCCTGCTAATCCTAGCATGATAAAGAAGATTCAAAGAGAGTGAGATGCCAGCTCCTTTCATTCAGTCAGTAGCTTCAAACATTTCTGGACGTTTTTCAATGGAAAAAATCAATGAATATTGTAAATGCACAAACAGTAATATCTCCACATTGCAAGGTGCAATTCTGAAATTTTTTGCTTTTTCCTGCTAATCCTAGCATGATAAAGAAGATTCAAAGAGAGTGAGATGCCAGCTCCTTTCATTCAGTCAGTAGCTTCAAACATTTCTGGACGTTTTTCAATGGCAAAAATCCATGAATATTATAAATGCACAAACAGTAATATCTCCACATTGCAAGGTGCAATTCTGAATTTTTTTGCTTTTTCCTGCTAATCCTAGCATGATAAAGAAGATTCAAAGAGAGTGAGATGCCAGCTCCTTTCATTCAGTCAGTAGCTTCAAACATTTCTGGTATATGAATAACATGATGTTTTTCAATGGCAAAAATCAATGAATATTGTAAATGCACAAACAGTAATATCTCCACATTGCAAGGTGCAATTCTGAAATTTTTTGCTTTTTCCTGCTAATCCTAGCATGATAAAGAAGATTCAAAGAGAGTGAGATGCCAGCTCCTTTCATTCAGTCAGTAGCTTCAAACATTTCTGGTATATGAATAACATGATGTTTTTCAATGGCAAAAATCAATGAATATTGTAAATGCACAAACAGTAATATCTCCACATTGCAAGGTGCAATTCTGAAATTTTTTGCTTTTTCCTGCTAATCCTAGCATGATAAAGAAGATTCAAAGAGAGTGAGATGCCAGCTCCTTTCATTCAGTCAGTAGCTTCAAACATTTCTGGACGTTTTTCAATGGCAAAAATCAATGAATATTGTAAATGCACAAACAGTAATATCTCCACATTGCAAGGTGCAATTCTGAAATTTTTTGCTTTTTCCTGCTAATCCTAGCATGATAAAGAAGATTCAAAGAGAGTGAGATGCCAGCTCCTTTCATTCAGTCAGTAGCTTCAAACATTTCTGGTATATGAATAACATGATGTTTTTCAATGGCAAAAATCAATGAATATTGTAAATGCACAAACAGTAATATCTCCACATTGCAAGGTGCAGTTCTGAAATTTTTTGCTTTTTCCTGCTAATCCTAGCATGATAAAGAAGATTCAAAGAGAGTGAGATGCCAGCTCCTTTCATTCAGTCAGTAGCTTCAAACATTTCTGGTATATGAATAACATGATGTTTTTGAATGGCAAAAATCAATGAATATTGTAAATGCACAAACAGTAATATCTCCACATTGCAAGGTGCAATTCTGAAATTTTTTGCTTTTTCCTGCTAATCCTAGCATGATAAAGAAGATTCAAAGAGAGTGAGATGCCAGCTCCTTTCATTCAGTCAGTAGCTTCAAACATTTCTGGACGTTTTTCAATGGCAAAAATCAATGAATATTGTAAATGCACAAACAGTAATATCTCCACATTGCAAGGTGCAATTCTGAAATTTTTTGCTTTTTCCTGCTAATCCTAGCATGATAAAGAAGATTCAAAGAGAGTGAGATGCCAGCTCCTTTCATTCAGTCAGTAGCTTCAAACATTTCTGGACGATTTTCAATGGCAAAAATCAATGAATATTGTAAATGCACAAACAGTAATATCTCCACATTGCAATGTGCAATTCTGAAATTTTTTGCTTTTTCCTGCTAATCCTAGCATGATAAAGAAGATTCAAAGAGAGTGAGATGCCAGCTCCTTTAATTCAGTCAGTAGCTTCAAACATTTCTGAACGTTTTTCAATGGCAAAAATCAATGAATATTGTAAATGCACAAACAGTAATATCTCCACATTGTAAGGTGCAATTCTGAAATTTTTTGCTTTTTCCTGCTAATCCTAGCATGATAAAGAAGATTCAAAGAGAGTGAGATGCCAGCTCCTTTCATTCAGTCGGTAGCTTCAAACATTTCTGGACGTTTTTCAATGGCAAAAATCAATGAATATTGTAAATGCACAAACAGTAATATCACCACATTGCAAGGTGCAATTCTGAAATTTTTTGCTTTTTCCTGCTAATCCTAGCATGATAAAGAAGATTCAAAGAGAGTGAGATGCCAGCTCCTTTCATTCAGTCAGTAGCTTCAAACATTTCTGGTATATGAATAACATGATGTTTTTCAATGGCAAAAATCAATGAATATTGTAAATGCACAAACAGTAATATCTCCACATTGCAAGGTGCAATTCTGAAATTTTTTGCTTTTTCCTGCTAATCCTAGCATGATAAAGAAGATTCAAAGAGAGTGAGATGCCAGCTCCTTTCATTCAGTCAGTAGCTTCAAACATTTCTGGTATATGAATAACATGATGTTTTTGAATGGCAAAAATCAATGAATATTGTAAATGCACAAACAGTAATATCTCCACATTGCAAGGTGCAATTCTGAAATTTTTTGCTTTTTCCTGCTAATCCTAGCATGATAAAGAAGATTCAAAGAGAGTGAGATGCCAGCTCCTTTCATTCAGTCAGTAGCTTCAAACATTTCTGGACGTTTTTCAATGGCAAAAATCAATGAATATTGTAAATGCACAAACAGTAATATCTCCACATTGCAAGGTGCAATTCTGAAATTTTTTGCTTTTTCCTGCTAATCCTAGCATGATAAAGAAGATTCAAAGAGAGTGAGATGCCAGCTCCTTTCATTCAGTCAGTAGCTTCAAACATTTCTGGACGATTTTCAATGGCAAAAATCAATGAATATTGTAAATGCACAAACAGTAATATCTCCACATTGCAAGGTGCAATTCTGAAATTTTTTGCTTTTTCCTGCTAATCCTAGCATGATAAAGAAGATTCAAAGAGAGTGAGATGCCAGCTCCTTTCATTCAGTCAGTAGCTTCAAACATTTCTGAACGTTTTTCAATGGCAAAAATCAATGAATATTGTAAATGCACAAACAGTAATATCTCCACATTGTAAGGTGCAATTCTGAAATTTTTTGCTTTTTCCTGCTAATCCTAGCATGATAAAGAAGATTCAAAGAGAGTGAGATGCCAGCTCCTTTCATTCAGTCGGTAGCTTCAAACATTTCTGGACGTTTTTCAATGGCAAAAATCAATGAATATTGTAAATGCACAAACAGTAATATCTCCACATTGCAAGGTGCAATTCTGAAATTTTTTGCTTTTTCCTGCTAATCCTAGCATGATAAAGAAGATTCAAAGAGAGTGAGATGCCAGCTCCTTTCATTCAGTCAGTAGCTTCAAACATTTCTGGTATATGAATAACATGATGTTTTTCAATGGCAAAAATCAATGAATATTGTAAATGCACAAACAGTAACATCTCCACATTGCAAGGTGCAATTCTGAAATTTTTTGCTTTTTCCTGCTAATCCTAGCATGATAAAGAAGATTCAAAGAGAGTGAGTTGCCAGCTCCTTTCATTCAGTCAGTAGCTTCAAACATTTCTGGACGATTTTCAATGGCAAAAATCAATGAATATTGTAAATGCACAAACAGTAATATCTCCACATTGCAAGGTGCAATTCTGAAATTTTTTGCTTTTTCCTGCTAATCCTAGCATGATAAAGAAGATTCAAAGAGAGTGAGATGCCAGCTCCTTTCATTCAGTCAGTAGCTTCAAACATTTCTGAACGTTTTTCAATGGCAAAAATCAATGAATATTGTAAATGCACAAACAGTAATATCTCCACATTGTAAGGTGCAATTCTGAAATTTTTTGCTTTTTCCTGCTAATCCTAGCATGATAAAGAAGATTCAAAGAGAGTGAGATGCCAGCTCCTTTCATTCAGTCGGTAGCTTCAAACATTTCTGGACGTTTTTCAATGGCAAAAATCAATGAATATTGTAAATGCACAAACAGTAATATCTCCACATTGCAAGGTGCAATTCTGAAATTTTTTGCTTTTTCCTGCTAATCCTAGCATGATAAAGAAGATTCAAAGAGAGTGAGATGCCAGCTCCTTTCATTCAGTCAGTAGCTTCAAACATTTCTGGTATATGAATAACATGATGTTTTTCAATGGCAAAAATCAATGAATATTGTAAATGCACAAACAGTAATATCTCCACATTGCAAGGTGCAATTCTGAAATTTTTTGCTTTTTCCTGCTAATCCTAGCATGATAAAGAAGATTCAAAGAGAGTGAGATGCCAGCTCCTTTCATTCAGTCAGTAGCTTCAAACATTTCTGGACGTTTTTCAATGGCAAAAATCAATGAATATTGTAAATGCACAAACAGTAATATCTCCACATTGCAAGGTGCAATTCTGAATTGTTTTGTTTTTTCCTGCTAATCCTAGCATGATAAAGAAGATTCAAAGACAGTGAGATGCCAGCTCCTTTCATTCAGTCAGTAGCTTCAAACATTTCTGGATGTTTTTTAATGGCAAAAATCAATGAATATTGTAAATGCACAAACAGTAATATCTCCACATTGCAAGGTGCAATTCTGAAATTTTTTGCTTTTTCCTGCTAATCCTAGCATGATAAAGAAGATTCAAAGAGAGTGAGATGCCAGCTCCTTTCATTCAGTCAGTAGCTTCAAACATTTCTGGACGTTTTTCAATGGCAAAAATCAATGAATATTGTAAATGCACAAACAGTAATATCTCCACATTGCAAGGTGCAATTCTGAAATTTTTTGCTTTTTCCTGCTAATCCTAGCATGATAAAGAAGATTCAAAGAGAGTGAGATGCCAGCTCCTTTCATTCAATCAGTAGCTTCAAACATTTCTGGACGTTTTTCAATCGCAAAAATCAATGAATATTGTAAATGCACAAACAGTAATATCTCCACATTGCAAGGTGCAATTCTGAAATTTTTTGCTTTTTCCTGCTAATCCTAGCATGATAAAGAAGATTCAAAGAGAGTGAGATGCCAGCTCCTTTCATTCAGTCAGTAGCTTCAAACATTTCTGGACGTTTTTCAATGGCAAAAATCAATGAATATTGTAAATGCACAAACAGTAATATCTCCACATTGCAAGGTGCAATTCTGAAATTTTTTGCTTTTTCCTGCTAATCCTAGCATGATAAAGAAGATTCAAAGAGAGTGAGATGCCAGCTCCTTTCATTCAGTCAGTAGCTTCAAACATTTCTGAATGTTTTTCAATGGCAAAAATCAATGAATATTGTAAATGCACAAACAGTAATATCTCCACATTGCAAGGTGCAATTCTGAAATTTTTTGCTTTTTCCTGCTAATCCTAGCATGATAAAGAAGATTCAAAGAGAGTGAGATGCCAGCTCCTTTCATTCAGTCAGTAGCTTCAAACATTTCTGGACGATTTTCAATGGCAAAAATCAATGAATATTGTAAATGCACAAACAGTAATATCTCCACATTGCAAGGTGCAATTCTGAAATTTTTTGCTTTTTCCTGCTAATCCTAGCATGATAAAGAAGATTCAAAGAGAGTGAGATGCCAGCTCCTTTCATTCAGTCAGTAGCTTCACACATTTCTGAACGTTTTTCAATGGCAAAAATCAATGAATATTGTAAATGCACAAACAGTAATATCTCCACATTGTAAGGTGCAATTCTGAAATTTTTTGCTTTTTCCTGCTAATCCTAGCATGATAAAGAAGATTCAAAGAGAGTGAGATGCCAGCTCCTTTCATTCAGTCGGTAGCTTCAAACATTTCTGGACGTTTTTCAATGGCAAAAATCAATGAATATTGTAAATGCACAAACAGTAATATCTCCACATTGCAAGGTGCAATTCTGAAATTTTTTGCTTTTTCCTGCTAATCCTAGCATGATAAAGAAGATTCAAAGAGAGTGAGATGCCATCTCCTTTCATTCAGTCAGTAGCTTCAAACATTTCTGGTATATGAATAACATGATGTTTTTCAATGGCAAAAATCAATGAATATTGTAAATGCACAAACAGTAATATCTCCACATTGCAAGGTGCAATTCTGAAATTTTTTGCTTTTTCCTGCTAATCCTAGCATGATAAAGAAGATTCAAAGAGAGTGAGATGCCAGCTCCTTTCATTCAGTCAGTAGCTTCAAACATTTCTGGACGTTTTTCAATGGCAAAAATCAATGAATATTGTAAATGCACAAACAGTAGTATCTCCACATTGCAAGGTGCAATTCTGAATTTTTTTGCTTTTTCCTGCTAATCCTAGCATGATAAAGAAGATTCAAAGAGAGTGAGATGCCAGCTCCTTTCATTCAGTCAGTAGCTTCAAACATTTCTGGATGTTTTTCAATGGCAAAAATCAATGAATATTGTAAATGCACAAACAGTAATATCTCCACAATGCAAGGTGCAATTCTGAAATTTTTTGCTTTTTCCTGCTCCTCTTAGCATGATAAAGAAGATTCAAAGAGAGTGAGATGCCAGCTCCTTTCATTCAGTCAGTAGCTTCAAACATTTCTGGTATATGAATAACATGATGTTTTTCAATGGCAAAAATCAATGAATATTGTAAATGCACAAACAGTAATATCTCCACATTGCAAGGTGCAATTCTGAAATTTTTTGCTTTTTCCTGCTAATCCTAGCATGATAAAGAAGATTCAAAGAGAGTGAGATGCCAGCTCCTTTCATTCAGTCAGTAGCTTCAAACATTTCTGGACGTTTTTCAATGGCAAAAATCAATGAATATTGTAAATGCACAAACAGTAATATCTCCACATTGCAAGGTGCAATTCTGAATTTCTTTGCTTTTTCCTGCTAATCCTAGCATGATAAAGAAGATTCAAAGAGAGTGAGATGCCAGCTCCTTTCATTCAGTCAGTAGCTTCAAACATTTCTGGATGTTTTTCAATGGCAAAAATCAATGAATATTGTAAATGCACAAACAGTAATATCTCCACATTGCAAGGTGCAATTCTGAAATTTTTTGCTTTTTCCTGCTAATCCTAGCATGATAAAGAAGATTCAAAGAGAGTGAGATGCCAGCTCCTTTCATTCAGTCAGTAGCTTCAAACATTTCTGGACGTTTTTCAATGGCAAAAATCAATGAATATTGTAAATGCACAAACAGTAATATCTCCACATTGCAAGGTGCAATTCTGAAATTTTTTGCTTTTTCCTGCTAATCCTAGCATGATATAGAAGATTCAAAGAGAGTGAGATGCCAGCTCCTTTCATTCAGTCAGTAGCTTCAAACATTTCTGGACGTTTTTCAATCGCAAAAATCAATGAATATTGTAAATGCACAAACAGTAATATCTCCACATTGCAAGGTGCAATTCTGAAATTTTTTGCTTTTTCCTGCTAATCCTAGCATGATAAAGAAGATTCAAAGAGAGTGAGATGCCAGCTCCTTTCATTCAGTCAGTAGCTTCAAACATTTCTGAATGTTTTTCAATGGCAAAAATCAATGAATATTGTAAATGCACAAACAGTAATATCTCCACATTGCAAGGTGCAATTCTGAAATTTTTTGCTTTTTCCTGCTAATCCTAGCATGATAAAGAAGATTCAAAGAGAGTGAGATGCCAGCTCCTTTCATTCAGTCAGTAGCTTCAAACATTTCTGGACGATTTTCAATGGCAAAAATCAATGAATATTGTAAATGCACAAACAGTAATATCTCCACATTGCAAGGTGCAATTCTGAAATTTTTTGCTTTTTCCTGCTAATCCTAGCATGATAAAGAAGATTCAAAGAGAGTGAGATGCCAGCTCCTTTCATTCAGTCAGTAGCTTCAAACATTTCTGAACGTTTTTCAATGGCAAAAATCAATGAATATTGTAAATGCACAAACAGTAATATCTCCACATTGTAAGGTGCAATTCTGAAATTTTTTGCTTTTTCCTGCTAATCCTAGCATGATAAAGAAGATTCAAAGAGAGTGAGATGCCAGCTCCTTTCATTCAGTCGGTAGCTTCAAACATTTCTGGACGTTTTTCAATGGCAAAAATCAATGAATATTGTAAATGCACAAACAGTAATATCTCCACATTGCAAGGTGCAATTCTGAAATTTTTTGCTTTTTCCTGCTAATCCTAGCATGATAAAGAAGATTCAAAGAGAGTGAGATGCCAGCTCCTTTCATTCAGTCAGTAGCTTCAAACATTTCTGGTATATGAATAACATGATGTTTTTCAATGGCAAAAATCAATGAATATTGTAAATGCACAAACAGTAATATCTCCACATTGCAAGGTGCAATTCTGAAATTTTTTGCTTTTTCCTGCTAATCCTAGCATGATAAAGAAGATTCAAAGAGAGTGAGATGCCAGCTCCTTTCATTCAGTCAGTAGCTTCAAACATTTCTGGACGTTTTTCAATGGCAAAAATCAATGAATATTGTAAATGCACAAACAGTAGTATCTCCACATTGCAAGGTGCAATTCTGAATTTTTTTGCTTTTTCCTGCTAATCCTAGCATGATAAAGAAGATTCAAAGAGAGTGAGATGCCAGCTCCTTTCATTCAGTCAGTAGCTTCAAACATTTCTGGATGTTTTTCAATGGCAAAAATCAATGAATATTGTAAATGCACAAACAGTAATATCTCCACATTGCAAGGTGCAATTCTGAAATTTTTTGCTTTTTCCTGCTCCTCTTAGCATGATAAAGAAGATTCAAAGAGAGTGAGATGCCAGCTCCTTTCATTCAGTCAGTAGCTTCAAACATTTCTGGTATATGAATAACATGATGTTTTTCAATGGCAAAAATCAATGAATATTGTAAATGCACAAACAGTAATATCTCCACATTGCAAGGTGCAATTCTGAAATTTTTTGCTTTTTCCTGCTAATCCTAGCATGATAAAGAAGATTCAAAGAGAGTGAGATGCCAGCTCCTTTCATTCAGTCAGTAGCTTCAAACATTTCTGGACGTTTTTCAATGGCAAAAATCAATGAATATTGTAAATGCACAAACAGTAATATCTCCACATTGCAAGGTGCAATTCTGAATTTTTTTGCTTTTTCCTGCTAATCCTAGCATGATAAAGAAGATTCAAAGAGAGTGAGATGCCAGCTCCTTTCATTCAGTCAGTAGCTTCAAACATTTCTGGATGTTTTTCAATGGCAAAAATCAATGAATATTGTAAATGCACAAACAGTAATATCTCCACATTGCAAGGTGCAATTCTGAAATTTTTTGCTTTTTCCTGCTAATCCTAGCATGATAAAGAAGATTCAAAGAGAGTGAGATGCCAGCTCCTTTCATTCAGTCAGTAGCTTCAAACATTTCTGGACGTTTTTCAATGGCAAAAATCAATGAATATTGTAAATGCACAAACAGTAATATCTCCACATTGCAAGGTGCAATTCTGAAATTTTTTGCTTTTTCCTGTAAATCCTAGCATGATAAAGAAGATTCAAAGAGAGTGAGATGCCAGCTCCTTTCATTCAGTCAGTAGCTTCAAACATTTCTCCACGTTTTTCAATGGCAAAAATCAATGAATATTGTAAATGCACAAACAGTAATATCTCCACATTGCAAGGTGCAATTCTGAATTTTTTTGCTTTTTCCTGCTAATCCTAGCATAATAAAGAAGATTCAAAGAGAGTGAGATGCCAGCTCCTTTCATTCAGTCAGTAGCTTCAAACATTTCTGGTATATGAATAACATGATGTTTTTCAATGGCAAAAATCAATGAATATTGTAAATGCACAAACAGTAATATCTCCACATTGCAAGGTGCAATTCTGAAATTTTTTGCTTTTTCCTGCTAATCCTAGCATGATAAAGAAGATTCAAAGAGAGTGAGATGCCAGCTCCTTTCATTCAGTCAGTAGCTTCAAACATTTCTGGACGTTTTTCAATGGCAAAAATCAATGAATATTGTAAATGCACAAACAGTAATATCTCCACATTGCAAGGTGCAATTCTGAAATTTTTTGCTTTTTCCTGCTAATCCTAGCATGATAAAGAAGATTCAAAGAGAGTGAGATGCCAGCTCCTTTCATTCAGTCAGTAGCTTCAAACATTTCTGAATGTTTTTCAATGGCAAAAATCAATGAATATTGTAAATGCACAAACAGTAATATCTCCACATTGCAAGGTGCAATTCTGAAATTTTTTGCTTTTTCCTGCTAATCCTAGCATGATAAAGAAGATTCAAAGAGAGTGAGATGCCAGCTCCTTTCATTCAGTCAGTAGCTTCAAACATTTCTGAATGTTTTTCAATGGCAAAAATCAATGAATATTGTAAATGCACAAACAGTAATATCTCCATATTGCAAGGTGCAATTCTGAAATTTTTTGCTTTTTCCTGCTAATCCTAGCATGATAAAGAAGATTCAAAGAGAGTGAGATGCCAGCTCCTTTCATTCAGTCAGTAGCTTCAAACATTTCTGGTATATGAATAACATGATGTTTTTCAATGGCAAAAATCAATGAATATTGTAAATGCACAAACAGTAATATCTCCACATTGCAAGGTGCAATTCTGAAATTTTTTGCTTTTTCCTGCTAATCCTAGCATGATAAAGAAGATTCAAAGAGAGTGAGATGCCAGCTCCTTTCATTCAGTCAGTAGCTTCAAACATTTCTGGTATATGAATAACATGATGTTTTTCAATGGCAAAAATCAATGAATATTGTAAATGCACAAACAGTAATATCTCCACATTGCAAGGTGCAATTCTGAAATTTTTTGCTTTTTCCTGCTAATCCTAGCATGATAAAGAAGATTCAAAGAGAGTGAGATGCCAGCTCCTTTCATTCAGTCAGTAGCTTCAAACATTTCTGGACGTTTTTCAATGGCAAAAATCAATGAATATTGTAAATGCACAAACAGTAATATCTCCACATTGCAAGGTGCAATTCTGAAATTTTTTGCTTTTTCCTGCTAATCCTAGCATGATAAAGAAGATTCAAAGAGAGTGAGATGCCAGCTCCTTTCATTCAGTCAGTAGCTTCAAACATTTCCGGACGTTTTTCAAAGGCAAAAATCAATGAATATTGTAAATGCACAAACAGTAATATCTCCACATTGCAAGGTGCAATTCTGAAATTTTTTGCTTTTTCCTGCTAATCCTAGCATGATAAAGAAGATTCAAAGAGAGTGAGATGCCAGCTGCTTTCATTCAGTCAGTAGCTTCAAACATTTCTGGACTTTTTTCAATGGCAAAAATCAATGAATATTGTAAATGCACAAACAGTAATATCTCCACATTGCAAGGTGCAATTCTGAAATTTTTTGCTTTTTCCTGCTAATCCTAGCATGATAAAGAAGATTCAAAGAGAGTGAGATGCCAGCTCCTTTCATTCAGTCAGTAGCTTCAAACATTTCTGGTATATGAATAACATGATGTTTTTCAATGGCAAAAATCAATGAATATTGTAAATGCACAAACAGTAATATCTCCACATTGCAAGGTGCAATTCTGAAATTTTTTGCTTTTTCCTGCTAACCCTAGCATGATAAAGAAGATTCAAAGAGAGTGAGATGCCAGCTCCTTTCATTCAGTCAGTAGCTTCAAACATTTCTGGTATATGAATAACATGATGTTTTTCAATGGCAAAAATCAATGAATATTGTAAATGCACAAACAGTAATATCTCCACATTGCAAGGTGCAATTCTGAAATTTTTTGCTTTTTCCTGCTAATCCTAGCATGATAAAGAAGATTCAAAGAGAGTGAGATGCCAGCTCCTTTCATTCAGTCAGTAGCTTCAAACATTTATGGTATATGAATAACATGATGTTTTTCAATGGCAAAAATCAATGAATATTGTAAATGCACAAACAGTAATATCTCCACATTGCAAGGTGCAATTCTGAAATTTTTTGCTTTTTCCTGCTAATCCTAGCATGATAAAGAAGATTCAAAGAGAGTGAGATGCCAGCTCCTTTCATTCAGTCAGTAGCTTCAAACATTTCTGGTATATGAATAACATGATGTTTTTCAATGGCAAAAATCAATGAATATTGTAAATGCACAAACAGTAATATCTCCACATTGCAAGGTGCAATTCTGAAATTTTTTGCTTTTTCCTGCTAATCCTAGCATGATAAAGAAGATTCAAAGAGAGTGAGATGCCAGCTCCTTTCATTCAGTCAGTAGCTTCAAACATTTCTGGTATATGAATAACATGATGTTTTTCAATGGCAAAAATCAATGAATATTGTAAATGCACAAACACTAATATCTCCACATTGCAATGTGCAATTCTGAAATTTTTTGCTTTTTCCTGCTAATCCTAGCATGATAAAGAAGATTCAAAGAGAGTGAGATGCCAGCTCCTTTCATTCAGTCAGTAGCTTCAAACATTTCTGGACGTTTTTCAATGGCAAAAATCAATGAATATTGTAAATGCACAAACAGTAATATCTCCACATTGCAAGGTGCAATTCTGAAATTTTTTGCTTTTTCCTGCTAATCCTAGCATGATAAAGAAGATTCAAAGAGAGTGAGATGCCAGCTCCTTTCATTCAGTCAGTAGCTTCAAACATTTCTGGTATATGAATAACATGATGTTTTTCAATGGCAAAAATCAATGAATATTGTAAATGCACAAACAGTAATATCTCCACATTGCAAGGTGCAATTCTGAAATTTTTTGCTTTTTCCTGCTAATCCTAGCATGATAAAGAAGATTCAAAGAGAGTGAGATGCCAGCTCCTTTCATTCAGTCAGTAGCTTCAAACATTTCTGGACGTTTTTCAATGGCAAAAATCAATGAATATTGTAAATGCACAAACAGTAATATCTCCACATTGCAAGGTGCAATTCTGAAATTTTTTGCTTTTTCCTGCTAATCCTAGCATGATAAAGAAGATTCAAAGAGAGTGAGATGCCAGCTCCTTTCATTCAGTCAGTAGCTTCAAACATTTCTGGACGTTTTTCAAAGGCAAAAATCAATGAATATTGTAAATGCACAAACAGTAATATCTCCACATTGCAAGGTGCAATTCTGAAATGTTTTGCTTTTTCCTGCTAATGCTAGCATGATAAAGAAGATTCAAAGAGAGTGAGATGCCAGCTCCTTTCATTCAGTCAGTAGCTTCAAACATTTCTGGACTTTTTTCAATGGCAAAAATCAATGAATATTGTAAATGCACAAACAGTAATATCTCCACATTGCAAGGTGCAATTCTGAAATTTTTTGCTTTTTCCTGCTAATCCTAGCATGATAAAGAAGATTCAAAGAGAGTGAGATGCCAGCTCCTTTCATTCAGTCAGTAGCTTCAAACATTTCTGGTATATGAATAACATGATGTTTTTCAATGGCAAAAATCAATGAATATTGTAAATGCACAAACAGTAATATCTCCACATTGCAAGGTGCAATTCTGAAATTTTTTGCTTTTTGCTGCTAACCCTAGCATGATAAAGAAGATTCAAAGAGAGTGAGATGCCAGCTCCTTTCATTCAGTCAGTAGCTTCAAACATTTCTGGTATATGAATAACATGATGTTTTTCAATGGCAAAAATCAATGAATATTGTAAATGCACAAACAGTAATATCTCCACATTGCAAGGTGCAATTCTGAAATTTTTTGCTTTTTCCTGCTAATCCTAGCATGATAAAGAAGATTCAAAGAGAGTGAGATGCCAGCTCCTTTCATTCAGTCAGTAGCTTCAAACATTTCTGGTATATGAATAACATGATGTTTTTCAATGGCAAAAATCAATGAATATTGTAAATGCACAAACAGTAATATCTCCACATTGCAAGGTGCAATTCTGAAATTTTTTGCTTTTTCCTGCTAATCCTAGCATGATAAAGAAGATTCAAAGAGAGTGAGATGCCAGCTCCTTTCATTCAGTCAGTAGCTTCAAACATTTCTGGTATATGAATAACATGATATTTTTCAATGGCAAAAATCAATGAATATTGTAAATGCACAAACAGTAATATCTCCACATTGCAAGGTGCAATTCTGAAATTTTTTGCTTTTTCCTGCTAATCCTAGCATGTAAAGAAGATTCAAAGAGAGTGAGATGCCAGCTCCTTTCATTCAGTCAGTAGCTTCAAACATTTCTGGATGTTTTTCAATGGCAAAAATCAATGAATATTGTAAATGCACAAACAGTAATATCTCCACATTGCAAGGTGCAATTCTGAAATTTTTTGCTTTTTCCTGCTAATCCTAGCATGATAAAGAAGATTCAAAGAGAGTGAGATGCCAGCTCCTTTCATTCAGTCAGTAGCTTCAAACATTTCTGGTATATGAATAACATGATGTTTTTCAATGGCAAAAATCAATGAATATTGTAAATGCACAAACAGTAATATCTCCACATTGCAAGGTGCAATTCTGAAATTTTTTGCTTTTTCCTGCTAATCCTAGCATGATAAAGAAGATTCAAAGAGAGTGAGATGCCAGCTCATTTCATTCAGTCAGTAGCTTCAAACATTTCTGGCATATGAATAACATGATGTTTTTCAATGGCAAAAATCAATGAATATTGTAAATGCACAAACAGTAATATCTCCACATTGCAAGGTGCAATTCTGAAATTTTTTGCTTTTTCCTGCTAATCCTAGCATGATAAAGAAGATTCAAAGAGAGTGAGATGCCAGCTCCTTTCATTCAGTCAGTAGCTTCAAACATTTCTGGACGTTTTTCAATGGCAAAAATCAATGAATATTGTAAATGCACAAACAGTAATATCTCCACATTGCAAGGTGCAATTCTGAAATTTTTTGCTTTTTCCTGCTAATCCTAGCATGATAAAGAAGATTCAAAGAGAGTGAGATGCCAGCTCCTTTCATTCAGTCAGTAGCTTCAAACATTTATGGTATATGAATAACATGATGTTTTTCAATGGCAAAAATCAATGAATATTGTAAATGCACAAACAGTAATATCTCCACATTGCAAGGTGCAATTCTGAAATTTTTTGCTTTTTCCTGCTAATCCTAGCATGATAAAGAAGATTCAAAGAGAGTGAGATGCCAGCTCCTTTCATTCAGTCAGTAGCTTCAAACATTTCTGGTATATGAATAACATGATGTTTTTCAATGGCAAAAATCAATGAATATTGTAAATGCACAAACAGTAATATCTCCACATTGCAAGGTGCAATTCTGAAATTTTTTGCTTTTTCCTGCTAATCCTAGCATGATAAAGAAGATTCGAAGAGAGTGAGATGCCAGCTCCTTTCATTCAGTCAGTAGCTTCAAACATTTCTGGTATATGAATAACATGATGTTTTTCAATGGCAAAAATCAATGAATATTGTAAATGCACAAACACTAATATCTCCACATTGCAATGTGCAATTCTGAAATTTTTTGCTTTTTCCTGCTAATCCTAGCATGATAAAGAAGATTCAAAGAGAGTGAGATGCCAGCTCCTTTCATTCAGTCAGTAGCTTCAAACATTTCTGGACGTTTTTCAATGGCAAAAATCAATGAATATTGTAAATGCACAAACAGTAATATCTCCACATTGCAAGGTGCAATTCTGAAATTTTTTGCTTTTTCCTGCTAATCCTAGCATGATAAAGAAGATTCAAAGAGAGTGAGATGCCAGCTCCTTTCATTCAGTCAGTAGCTTCAAACATTTCTGGTATATGAATAACATGATGTTTTTCAATGGCAAAAATCAATGAATATTGTAAATGCACAAACAGTAATATCTCCACATTGCAAGGTGCAATTCTGAAATTTTTTGCTTTTTCCTGCTAATCCTAGCATGATAAAGAAGATTCAAAGAGAGTGAGATGCCAGCTCCTTTCATTCAGTCAGTAGCTTCAAACATTTCTGGACGTTTTTCAATGGCAAAAATCAATGAATATTGTAAATGCACAAACAGTAATATCTCCACATTGCAAGGTGCAATTCTGAAATTTTTTGCTTTTTCCTGCTAATCCTAGCATGATAAAGAAGATTCAAAGAGAGTGAGATGCCAGCTCCTTTCATTCAGTCAGTAGCTTCAAACATTTCTGGACGTTTTTCAAAGGCAAAAATCAATGAATATTGTAAATGCACAAACAGTAATATCTCCACATTGCAAGGTGCAATTCTGAAATGTTTTGCTTTTTCCTGCTAATGCTAGCATGATAAAGAAGATTCAAAGAGAGTGAGATGCCAGCTCCTTTCATTCAGTCAGTAGCTTCAAACATTTCTGGACTTTTTTCAATGGCAAAAATCAATGAATATTGTAAATGCACAAACAGTAATATCTCCACATTGCAAGGTGCAATTCTGAAATTTTTTGCTTTTTCCTGCTAATCCTAGCATGATAAAGAAGATTCAAAGAGAGTGAGATGCCAGCTCCTTTCATTCAGTCAGTAGCTTCAAACATTTCTGGTATATGAATAACATGATGTTTTTCAATGGCAAAAATCAATGAATATTGTAAATGCACAAACAGTAATATCTCCACATTGCAAGGTGCAATTCTGAAATTTTTTGCTTTTTGCTGCTAACCCTAGCATGATAAAGAAGATTCAAAGAGAGTGAGATGCCAGCTCCTTTCATTCAGTCAGTAGCTTCAAACATTTCTGGTATATGAATAACATGATGTTTTTCAATGGCAAAAATCAATGAATATTGTAAATGCACAAACAGTAATATCTCCACATTG
Organism: Phyllobates terribilis; assembly: GCF_046119375.1. Taxonomy (NCBI): domain Eukaryota; kingdom Metazoa; phylum Chordata; class Amphibia; order Anura; family Dendrobatidae; genus Phyllobates; species Phyllobates terribilis. The sequence continues at coordinate 138,295 of NW_027364828.1, forward strand.
CAAGGTGCAATTCTGAAATTTTTTGCTTTTTCCTGCTAATCCTAGCATGATAAAGAAGATTCAAAGAGAGTGAGATGCCAGCTCCTTTCATTCAGTCAGTAGCTTCAAACATTTCTGGTATATGAATAACATGATGTTTTTCAATGGCAAAAATCAATGAATATTGTAAATGCACAAACAGTAATATCTCCACATTGCAAGGTGCAATTCTGAAATTTTTTGCTTTTTCCTGCTAATCCTAGCATGATAAAGAAGATTCAAAGAGAGTGAGATGCCAGCTCCTTTCATTCAGTCAGTAGCTTCAAACATTTCTGGTATATGAATAACATGATATTTTTCAATGGCAAAAATCAATGAATATTGTAAATGCACAAACAGTAATATCTCCACATTGCAAGGTGCAATTCTGAAATTTTTTGCTTTTTCCTGCTAATCCTAGCATGTAAAGAAGATTCAAAGAGAGTGAGATGCCAGCTCCTTTCATTCAGTCAGTAGCTTCAAACATTTCTGGATGTTTTTCAATGGCAAAAATCAATGAATATTGTAAATGCACAAACAGTAATATCTCCACATTGCAAGGTGCAATTCTGAAATTTTTTGCTTTTTCCTGCTAATCCTAGCATGATAAAGAAGATTCAAAGAGAGTGAGATGCCAGCTCCTTTCATTCAGTCAGTAGCTTCAAACATTTCTGGTATATGAATAACATGATGTTTTTCAATGGCAAAAATCAATGAATATTGTAAATGCACAAACAGTAATATCTCCACATTGCAAGGTGCAATTCTGAAATTTTTTGCTTTTTCCTGCTAATCCTAGCATGATAAAGAAGATTCAAAGAGAGTGAGATGCCAGCTCATTTCATTCAGTCAGTAGCTTCAAACATTTCTGGCATATGAATAACATGATGTTTTTCAATGGCAAAAATCAATGAATATTGTAAATGCACAAACAGTAATATCTCCACATTGCAAGGTGCAATTCTGAAATTTTTTGCTTTTTCCTGCTAATCCTAGCATGATAAAGAAGATTCAAAGAGAGTGAGATGCCAGCTCCTTTCATTCAGTCAGTAGCTTCAAACATTTCTGGACGTTTTTCAATGGCAAAAATCAATGAATATTGTAAATGCACAAACAGTAATATCTCCACATTGCAAGGTGCAATTCTGAAATTTTTTGCTTTTTCCTGCTAATCCTAGCATGATAAAGAAGATTCAAAGAGAGTGAGATGCCAGCTCCTTTCATTCAGTCAGTAGCTTCAAACATTTCTGGACATTTTTCAATGGCAAAAATCAATGAATATTGTAAATGCACAAACAGTAATATCTCCACATTGCAAGGTGCAATTCTGAAATTTTTTGCTTTTTCCTGCTAATCCTAGCATGATAAAGAAGATTCAAAGAGAGTGAGATGCCAGCTCCTTTCATTCAGTCAGTAGCTTCAAACATTTCTGGAAGTTTTTCAATGGCAAAAATCAATGAATATTGTAAATGCACAAACAGTAATATCTCCACATTGCAAGGTGCAATTCTGAAATGTTTTGCTTTTTCCTGCTAATCCTAGCATGATAAAGAAGATTCAAAGAGAGTGAGATGCCAGCTCCTTTCATTCAGTCAGTAGCTTCAAACATTTCTGGTATATGAATAACATGATGTTTTTCAATGGCAAAAATCAATGAATATTGTAAATGCACAAACAGTAATATCTCCACATTGCAAGGTGCAATTCTGAAATTTTTTGCTTTTTCTTGCTAATCCTAGCATGATAAAGAAGATTCAAAGAGAGTGAGATGCCAGCTCCTTTCATTCAGTCAGTAGCTTCAAACATTTCTGGACGTTTTTCAATGGCAAAAATCAATGAATATTGTAAATGCACAAACAGTAATATCTCCACATTGCAAGGTGCAATTCTGAAATTTTTTGCTTTTTCCTGCTAATCCTAGCATAATAAAGAAGATTCAAAGAGAGTGAGATGCCAGCTCCTTTCATTCAGTCAGTAGCTTCAAACATTTCTGGACGTTTTTCAATGGCAAAAATCAATGAATATTGTAAATGCACAAACAGTAATATCTCCACATTGCAAGGTGCAATTCTGAAATTTTTTGCTTTTTCCTGCTAATCCTAGCATGATAAAGAAGATTCAAAGAGAGTGAGATGCCAGCTCCTTTCATTCAGTCAGTAGCTTCAAACATTTCTGGACGTTTTTCAATGGCAAAAATCAATGAATATTGTAAATGCACAAACAGTAATATCTCCACATTGCAAGGTGCAATTCTGAAATTTTTTGCTTTTTCCTGCTAATCCTAGCATGATAAAGAAGATTCAAAGAGAGTGAGAGGCCAGCTCCTTTCATTCAGTCAGTAGCTTCAAACATTTCTGGTATATGAATAACATGATGTTTTTCAATGGCAAAAATCAATGAATATTGTAAATGCACAAACAGTAATATCTCCACATTGCAAGGTGCAATTCTGAAATTTTTTGCTTTTTCCTGCTAATCCTAGCATGATAAAGAAGATTCAAAGAGAGTGAGATGCCAGCTCCTTTCATTCAGTCAGTAGCTTCAAACATTTCTGGACGTTTTTCAATGGCAAAAATCAATGAATATTGTAAATGCACAAACAGTAATATCTCCACATTGCAAGGTGCAATTCTGAAATTTTTTGCTTTTTCCTGCTAATCCTAGCATGATAAAGAAGATTCAAAGAGAGTGAGATGCCAGCTCCTTTCATTCAGTCAGTAGCTTCAAACATTTCTGGACGTTTTTCAATGGCAAAAATCAATGAATATTGTAAATGCACAAACAGTAATATCTCCACATTGCAAGGTGCAATTCTGAAATTTTTTGCTTTTTCCTGCTAATCCTAGCATGATAAAGAAGATTCAAAGAGAGTGAGATGCCAGCTCCTTTCATTCAGTCAGTAGCTTCAAACATTTCTGGACGTTTTTCAATGGCAAACATCAATGAATATTGTAAATGCACAAACAGTAATATCTCCACATTGCAAGGTGCAATTCTGAAATTTTTTGCTTTTTCCTGCTAATCCTAGCATGATAAAGAAGATTCAAAGAGAGTGAGATGCCAGCTCCTTTCATTCAGTCAGTAGCTTCAAACATTTCTGGTATATGAATAACATGATGTTTTTCAATGGCAAAAATCAATGAATATTGTAAATGCACAAACAGTAATATCTCCACATAGCAAGGTGCAATTCTGAAATTTTTTGCTTTTTCCTGCTAATCCTAGCATGATAAAGAAGATTCAAAGAGAGTGAGATGCCAGCTCCTTTCATTCAGTCAGTAGCTTCAAACATTTCTGGACGTTTTTCAATGGCAAAAATCAATGAATATTGTAAATGCACAAACAGTAATATCTCCACATTGCAAGGCACAATTCTGAAATTTTTTGCTTTTTCCTGCTAATCCTAGCATGATAAAGAAGATTCAAAGAGAGTGAGATGCCAGCTCCTTTCATTCAGTCAGTAGCTTCAAACATTTCTGGACGTTTTTCAATGGCAAAAATCAATGAATATTGTAAATGCACAAACAGTAATATCTCCACATTGCAAGGTGCAATTCTGAAATTTTTTGCTTTTTCCTGCTAATCCTAGCATGATAAAGAAGATTCAAAGAGAGTGAGATGCCAGCTCCTTTCATTCAGTCAGTAGCTTCAAACATTTCTGGACGTTTTTCAATGGCAAAAATCAATGAATATTGTAAATGCACAAACAGTAATATCTCCACATTGCAAGGTGCAATTCTGAAATTTTTTGCTTTTTCCTGCTAATCCTAGCATGATAAAGAAGATTCAAAGAGAGTGAGATGCCAGCTCCTTTCATTCAGTCAGTAGCTTCAAACATTTCTGGTATATGAATAACATGATGTTTTTCAATGGCAAAAATCAATGAATATTGTAAATGCACAAACAGTAATATCTCCACATTGCAAGGTGCAATTCTGAAATTTTTTGCTTTTTCCTGCTAATCCTAGCATGATAAAGAAGATTCAAAGAGAGTGAGATGCCAGCTCATTTCATTCAGTCAGTAGCTTCAAACATTTCTGGCATATGAATAACATGATGTTTTTCAATGGCAAAAATCAATGAATATTGTAAATGCACAAACAGTAATATCTCCACATTGCAAGGTGCAATTCTGAAATTTTTTGCTTTTTCCTGCTAATCCTAGCATGATAAAGAAGATTCAAAGAGAGTGAGATGCCAGCTCCTTTCATTCAGTCAGTAGCTTCAAACATTTCTGGACGTTTTTCAATGGCAAAAATCAATGAATATTGTAAATGCACAAACAGTAATATCTCCACATTGCAAGGTGCAATTCTGAAATTTTTTGCTTTTTCCTGCTAATCCTAGCATGATAAAGAAGATTCAAAGAGAGTGAGATGCCAGCTCCTTTCATTCAGTCAGTAGCTTCAAACATTTCTGGACGTTTTTCAATGGCAAAAATCAATGAATATTGTAAATGCACAAACAGTAATATCTCCACATTGCAAGGCACAATTCTGAAATTTTTTGCTTTTTCCTGCTAATCCTAGCATGATAAAGAAGATTCAAAGAGAGTGAGATGCCAGCTCCTTTCATTCAGTCAGTAGCTTCAAACATTTCTGGACGTTTTTCAATGGCAAAAATCAATGAATATTGTAAATGCACAAACAGTAATATCTCCACATTGCAAGGTGCAATTCTGAAATTTTTTGCTTTTTCCTGCTAATCCTAGCATGATAAAGAAGATTCAAAGAGAGTGAGATGCCAGCTCCTTTCATTCAGTCAGTAGCTTCAAACATTTCTGGACGTTTTTCAATGGCAAAAATCAATGAATATTGTAAATGCACAAACAGTAATATCTCCACATTGCAAGGTGCAATTCTGAAATTTTTTGCTTTTTCCTGCTAATCCTAGCATGATAAAGAAGATTCAAAGAGAGTGAAATGCCAGCTCCTTTCATTCAGTCAGTAGCTTCAAACATTTCTGGACGTTTTTCAATGGCAAAAATCAATGAATATTGTAAATGCACAAACAGTAATATCTCCACATTGCAAGGTGCAATTCTGAAATTTTTTGCTTTTTCCTGCTAATCCTAGCATGATAAAGAAGATTCAAAGAGAGTGAGATGCCAGCTCCTTTCATTCAGTCAGTAGCTTCAAACATTTCTGGTATATGAATAACATGATGTTTTTCAATGGCAAAAATCAATGAATATTGTAAATGCACAAACAGTAATATCTCCACATTGCAAGGTGCAATTCTGAATTTTTTTGCTTTTTCCTGCTAATCCTAGCATGATAAAGAAGATTCAAAGAGAGTGAGATGCCAGCTCCTTTCATTCAGTCAGTAGCTTCAAACATTTCTGGACGTTTTTCAATGGCAAAAATCAATGAATATTGTAAATGCACAAACAGTAATATCTCCACATTGCAAGGTGCAATTCTGAAATTTTTTGCTTTTTCCTGCTAATCCTAGCATGATAAAGAAGATTCAAAGAGAGTGAGATGCCAGCTCCTTTCATTCAGTCAGTAGCTTCAAACATTTCTGGTATATGAATAACATGATGTTTTTCAATGGCAAAAATCAATGAATATTGTAAATGCACAAACAGTAATATCTCCACATTGCAAGGTGCAATTCTGAAATTTTTTGCTTTTTCCTGCTAATCCTAGCATGATAAAGAAGATTCAAAGAGAGTGAGATGCCAGCTCATTTCATTCAGTCAGTAGCTTCAAACATTTCTGGCATATGAATAACATGATGTTTTTCAATGGCAAAAATCAATGAATATTGTAAATGCACAAACAGTAATATCTCCACATTGCAAGGTGCAATTCTGAAATTTTTTGCTTTTTCCTGCTAATCCTAGCATGATAAAGAAGATTCAAAGAGAGTGAGATGCCAGCTCCTTTCATTCAGTCAGTAGCTTCAAACATTTCTGGACGTTTTTCAATGGCAAAAATCAATGAATATTGTAAATGCACAAACAGTAATATCTCCACATTGCAAGGTGCAATTCTGAAATTTTTTGCTTTTTCCTGCTAATCCTAGCATGATAAAGAAGATTCAAAGAGAGTGAGATGCCAGCTCCTTTCATTCAGTCAGTAGCTTCAAACATTTCTGGACATTTTTCAATGGCAAAAATCAATGAATATTGTAAATGCACAAACAGTAATATCTCCACATTGCAAGGTGCAATTCTGAAATTTTTTGCTTTTTCCTGCTAATCCTAGCATGATAAAGAAGATTCAAAGACAGTGAGATGCCAGCTCCTTTCATTCAGTCAGTAGCTTCAAACATTTCTGGACGTTTTTCAATGGCAAAAATCAATGAATATTGTAAATGCACAAACAGTAATATCTCCACATTGCAAGGTGCAATTCTGAAATGTTTTGCTTTTTCCTGCTAATCCTAGCATGATAAAGAAGATTCAAAGAGAGTGAGATGCCAGCTCCTTTCATTCAGTCAGTAGCTTCAAACATTTCTGGTATATGAATAACATGATGTTTTTCAATGGCAAAAATCAATGAATATTGTAAATGCACAAACAGTAATATCTCCACATTGCAAGGTGCAATTCTGAAATTTTTTGCTTTTTCTTGCTAATCCTAGCATGATAAAGAAGATTCAAAGAGAGTGAGATGCCAGCTCCTTTCATTCAGTCAGTAGCTTCAAACATTTCTGGACGTTTTTCAATGGCAAAAATCAATGAATATTGTAAATGCACAAACAGTAATATCTCCACATTGCAAGGTGCAATTCTGAAATTTTTTGCTTTTTCCTGCTAATCCTAGCATGATAAAGAAGATTCAAAGAGAGTGAGATGCCAGCTCCTTTCATTCAGTCAGTAGCTTCAAACATTTCTGGTATATGAATAACATGATGTTTTTCAATGGCAAAAATCAATGAATATTGTAAATGCACAAACAGTAATATCTCCACATTGCAAGGTGCAATTCTGAAATTTTTTGCTTTTTCCTGCTAATCCTAGCATGATAAAGAAGATTCAAAGAGAGTGAGATGCCAGCTCCTTTCATTCAGTCAGTAGCTTCAAACATTTCTGGACATTTTTCAATGGCAAAAATCAATGAATATTGTAAATGCACAAACAGTAATATCTCCACATTGCAAGGTGCAATTCTGAAATTTTTTGCTTTTTCCTGCTAATCCTAGCATGATAAAGAAGATTCAAAGAGAGTGAGATGCCAGCTCCTTTCATTCAGTCAGTAGCTTCAAACATTTCTGGACGTTTTTCAATGGCAAAAATCAATGAATATTGTAAATGCACAAACAGTAATATCTCCACATTGCAAGGTGCAATTCTGAAATTTTTTGCTTTTTCCTGCTAATCCTAGCATGATAAAGAAGATTCAAAGAGAGTGAGATGCCTGCTCCTTTCATTCAGTCAGTAGCTTAAAACATTTCTGGACGTTTTTCAATGGCAAAAATCAATGAATATTGTAAATGCACAAACAGTAATATCTCCACATTGCATGGTGCAATTCTGAAATTTTTTGCTTTTTCCTGCTAATCCTAGCATGATAAAGAAGATTCAAAGAGAGTGAGATGCCAGCTCCTTTCATTCAGTCAGTAGCTTCAAACATTTCTGGTATATGAATAACATGATGTTTTTCAATGGCAAAAATCAATGAATATTGTAAATGCACAAACAGTAATATCTCCACATTGCAAGGTGCAATTCTGAAATTTTTTGCTTTTTCCTGCTAATCCTAGCATGATAAAGAAGATTCAAAGAGAGTGAGATGCCAGCTCCTTTCATTCAGTCAGTAGCTTCAAACATTTCTGGACGTTTTTCAATGGCAAAAATCAATGAATATTGCAAATGCACAAACAGTAATATCTCCACATTGCAAGGTGCAATTCTGAAATTTTTTGCTTTTTCCTGCTAATCCTAGCATGATAAAGAAGATTCAAAGAGAGTGAGATGCCAGCTCCTTTCATTCAGTCAGTAGCTTCATACATTTCTGGACGTTTTTCAATGGCAAAAATCAATGAATATTGTAAATGCACAAACAGTAATATCTCCACATTGCAAGGTGCAATTCTGAAATTTTTTGCTTTTTCCTGCTAATCCTAGCATGATAAAGAAGATTCAAAGAGAGTGAGATGCCAGCTCCTTTCATTCAGTCAGTAGCTTCAAACATTTCTGGACGTTTTTCAATGGCAAACATCAATGAATATTGTAAATGCACAAACAGTAATATCTCCACATTGCAAGGTGCAATTCTGAAATTTTTTGCTTTTTCCTGCTAATCCTAGCATGATAAAGAAGATTCAAAGAGAGTGAGATGCCAGCTCCTTTCATTCAGTCAGTAGCTTCAAACATTTCTGGTATATGAATAACATGATGTTTTTCAATGGCAAAAATCAATGAATATTGTAAATGCACAAACAGTAATATCTCCACATAGCAAGGTGCAATTCTGAAATTTTTTGCTTTTTCCTGCTAATCCTAGCATGATAAAGAAGATTCAAAGAGAGTGAGATGCCAGCTCCTTTCATTCAGTCAGTAGCTTCAAACATTTCTGGACGTTTTTCAATGGCAAAAATCAATGAATATTGTAAATGCACAAACAGTAATATCTCCACATTGCAAGGTGCAATTCTGAAATTTTTTGCTTTTTCCTGCTAATCCTAGCATGATAAAGAAGATTCAAAGAGAGTGAGATGCCAGCTCCTTTCATTCAGTCAGTAGCTTCAAACATTTCTGGACGTTTTTCAATGGCAAAAATCAATGAATATTGTAAATGCACAAACAGTAATATCTCCACATTGCAAGGTGCAATTCTGAAATTTTTTGCTTTTTCCTGCTAATCCTAGCATGATAAAGAAGATTCAAAGACAGTGAGATGCCAGCTCCTTTCATTCAGTCAGTAGCTTCAAACATTTCTGGTATATGAATAACATGATGTTTTTCATTGGCAAAAATCAATGAATATTGTAAATGCACAAACAGTAATATCTCCACATTGCAAGGTGCAATTCTGAAATTTTTTGCTTTTTCCTGCTAATCCTAGCATGATAAAGAAGATTCAAAGAGAGTGAGATGCCAGCTCCTTTCATTCAGTCAGTAGCTTCAAACATTTCTGGACGTTTTTCAATGGCAAAAATCAATGAATATTGTAAATGCACAAACAGTAATATCTCCACATTGCAAGGTGCAATTCTGAAATTTTTTGCTTTTTCCTGCTAATCCTAGCATGATAAAGAAGATTCAAAGAGAGTGAGATGCCAGCTCCTTTCATTCAGTCAGTAGCTTCAAACATTTCTGGACGTTTTTCAATGGCAAAAATCAATGAATATTGTAAATGCACAAACAGTAATATCTCCACATTGCAAGGTGCAATTCTGAAATTTTTTGCTTTTTCCTGCTAATCCTAGAATGATAAAGAAGATTCAAAGAGAGTGAGATGCCAGCTCCTTTCATTCAGTCAGTAGCTTCAAACATTTCTGGTATATGAATAACATGATGTTTTTCAATGGCAAAAATCAATGAATATTGTAAATGCACAAACAGTAATATCTCCACATTGCAAGGTGCAATTCTGAAATTTTTTGCTTTTTCCTGCTAATCCTAGCATGATAAAGAAGATTCAAAGAGAGTGAGATGCCAGCTCCTTTCATTCAGTCAGTAGCTTCAAACATTTCTGGACGTTTTTCAATGGCAAAAATCAATGAATATTGTAAATGCACAAACAGTAATATCTCCACATTGCAAGGTGCAATTCTGAAATTTTTTGCTTTTTCCTGCTAATCCTAGCATGATAAAGAAGATTCAAAGAGAGTGAGATGCCAGCTCCTTTCATTCAGTCAGTAGCTTCAAACATTTCTGGACGTTTTTCAATGGCAAAAATCAATGAATATTGTAAATGCACAAACAGTAATATCTCCACATTGTAAGGTGCAATTCTGAAATTTTTTGCTTTTTCCTGCTAATCCTAGCATGATAAAGAAGATTCAAAGAGAGTGAGATGCCAGCTCCTTTCATTCAGTCAGTAGCTTCAAACATTTCTGGACGTTTTTCAATTGCAAAAATCAATGAATATTGTAAATGCACAAACAGTAATATCTCCACATTGCAAGGTGCAATTCTGAAATTTTTTGCTTTTTCCTGCTAATCCTAGCATGATAAAGAAGATTCAAAGAGAGTGAGATGCCAGCTCCTTTCATTCAGTCAGTAGCTTCAAACATTTCTGGACGTTTTTCAATGGCAAAAATCAATGAATATTGTAAATGCACAAACAGTAATATCTCCACATTGTAAGGTGCAATTCTGAAATTTTTTGCTTTTTCCTGCTAATCCTAGCATGATAAAGAAGATTCAAAGAGAGTGAGATGCCAGCTCCTTTCATTCAGTCAGTAGCTTCAAACATTTCTGGACGTTTTTCAATGGCAAAAATCAATGAATATTGTAAATGCACAAACAGTAATATCTCCACATTGCAAGGTGCAATTCTGAAATTTTTTGCTTTTTCCTGCTAATCCTAGCATGATAAAGAAGATTCAAAGAGAGTGAGATGCCAGCTCCTTTCATTCAGTCAGTAGCTTCAAACATTTCTGGTATATGAATAACATGATGTTTTTCAATGGCAAAAATCAATGAATATTGTAAATGCACAAACAGTAATATCTCCACATTGCAAGGTGCAATTCTGAAATTTTTTGCTTTTTCCTGCTAATCCTAGCATGATAAAGAAGATTCAAAGAGAGTGAGATGCCAGCTCCTTTCATTCAGTCAGTAGCTTCAAACATTTCTGGTATATGAATAACATGATGTTTTTCAATGGCAAAAATCAATGAATATTGTAAATGCACAAACAGTAATATCTCCACATTGCAAGGTGCAATTCTGAAATTTTTTGCTTTTTCCTGCTAATCCTAGCATGATAAAGAAGATTCAAAGAGAGTGAGATGCCAGCTCCTTTCATTCAGTCAGTAGCTTCAAACATTTCTGGACGTTTTTCAATGGCAAAAATCAATGAATATTGTAAATGCACAAACAGTAATATCTCCACATTGCAAGGTGCAATTCTGAAATTTTTTGCTTTTTCCTGCTAATCCTAGCATGATAAAGAAGATTCAAAGAGAGTGAGATGCCAGCTCCTTTCATTCAGTCAGTAGCTTCAAACATTTCTGGTATATGAATAACATGATGTTTTTCAATGGCAAAAATCAATGAATATTGTAAATGCACAAACAGTAATATCTCCACATTGCAAGGTGCAATTCTGAAATTTTTTGCTTTTTCCTGCTAATCCTAGCATGATAAAGAAGATTCAAAGAGAGTGAGATGCCAGCTCCTTTCATTCAGTCAGTAGCTTCAAACATTTCTGGACGTTTTTCAATGGCAAAAATCAATGAATATTGTAAATGCACAAACAGTAATATCTCCACATTGCAAGGTGCAATTCTGAAATTTTTTGCTTTTTCCTGCTAATCCTAGCATGATAAAGAAGATTCAAAGAGAGTGAGATGCCAGCTCCTTTCATTCAGTCAGTAGCTTCAAACATTTCTGGACGTTTTTCAATGGCAAAAATCAATGAATATTGTAAATGCACAAACAGTAATATCTCCACATTGCAAGGTGCAATTCTGAAATTTTTTGCTTTTTCCTGCTAATCCTAGAATGATAAAGAAGATTCAAAGAGAGTGAGATGCCAGCTCCTTTCATTCAGTCAGTAGCTTCAAACATTTCTGGTATATGAATAACATGATGTTTTTCAATGGCAAAAATCAATGAATATTGTAAATGCACAAACAGTAATATCTCCACATTGCAAGGTGCAATTCTGAAATTTTTTGCTTTTTCCTGCTAATCCTAGCATGATAAAGAAGATTCAAAGAGAGTGAGATGCCAGCTCCTTTCATTCAGTCAGTAGCTTCAAACATTTCTGGACGTTTTTCAATGGCAAAAATCAATGAATATTGTAAATGCACAAACAGTAATATCTCCACATTGCAAGGTGCAATTCTGAAATTTTTTGCTTTTTCCTGCTAATCCTAGCATGATAAAGAAGATTCAAAGAGAGTGAGATGCCAGCTCCTTTCATTCAGTCAGTAGCTTCAAACATTTCTGGACGTTTTTCAATGGCAAAAATCAATGAATATTGTAAATGCACAAACAGTAATATCTCCACATTGTAAGGTGCAATTCTGAAATTTTTTGCTTTTTCCTGCTAATCCTAGCATGATAAAGAAGATTCAAAGAGAGTGAGATGCCAGCTCCTTTCATTCAGTCAGTAGCTTCAAACATTTCTGGACGTTTTTCAATGGCAAAAATCAATGAATATTGTAAATGCACAAACAGTAATATCTCCACATTGCAAGGTGCAATTCTGAAATTTTTTGCTTTTTCCTGCTAATCCTAGCATGATAAAGAAGATTCAAAGAGAGTGAGATGCCAGCTCCTTTCATTCAGTCAGTAGCTTCAAACATTTCTGGTATATGAATAACATGATGTTTTTCAATGGCAAAAATCAATGAATATTGTAAATGCACAAACAGTAATATCTCCACATTGCAAGGTGCAATTCTGAAATTTTTTGCTTTTTCCTGCTAATCCTAGCATGATAAAGAAGATTCAAAGAGAGTGAGATGCCAGCTCCTTTCATTCAGTCAGTAGCTTCAAACATTTCTGGTATATGAATAACATGATGTTTTTCAATGGCAACAATCAATGAATATTGTAAATGCACAAACAGTAATATCTCCACATTGCAAGGTGCAATTCTGAAATTTTTTGCTTTTTCCTGCTAATCCTAGCATGATAAATAAGATTCAAAGAGAGTGAGATGCCAGCTCCTTTCATTCAGTCAGTAGCTTCAAACATTTCTGGACGTTTTTCAATGGCAAAAATCAATGAATATTGTAAATGCACAAACAGTAATATCTCCACATTGCAAGGTGCAATTCTGAAATTTTTTGCTTTTTCCTGCTAATCCTAGAATGATAAAGAAGATTCAAAGAGAGTGAGATGCCAGCTCCTTTCATTCAGTCAGTAGCTTCAAACATTTCTGGTATATGAATAACATGATGTTTTTCAATGGCAAAAATCAATGAATATTGTAAATGCACAAACAGTAATATCTCCACATTGCAAGGTGCAATTCTGAAATTTTTTGCTTTTTCCTGCTAATCCTAGCATGATAAAGAAGATTCAAAGAGAGTGAGATGCCAGCTCCTTTCATTCAGTCAGTAGCTTCAAACATTTCTGGACGTTTTTCAATGGCAAAAATCAATGAATATTGTAAATGCACAAACAGTAATATCTCCACATTGCAAGGTGCAATTCTGAAATTTTTTGCTTTTTCCTGCTAATCCTAGCATGATAAAGAAGATTCAAAGAGAGTGAGATGCCAGCTCCTTTCATTCAGTCAGTAGCTTCAAACATTTCTGGACGTTTTTCAATGGCAAAAATCAATGAATATTGTAAATGCACAAACAGTAATATCTCCACATTGTAAGGTGCAATTCTGAAATTTTTTGCTTTTTCCTGCTAATCCTAGCATGATAAAGAAGATTCAAAGAGAGTGAGATGCCAGCTCCTTTCATTCAGTCAGTAGCTTCAAACATTTCTGGACGTTTTTCAATGGCAAAAATCAATGAATATTGTAAATGCACAAACAGTAATATCTCCACATTGCAAGGTGCAATTCTGAAATTTTTTGCTTTTTCCTGCTAATCCTAGCATGATAAAGAAGATTCAAAGAGAGTGAGATGCCAGCTCCTTTCATTCAGTCAGTAGCTTCAAACATTTCTGGTATATGAATAACATGATGTTTTTCAATGGCAAAAATCAATGAATATTGTAAATGCACAAACAGTAATATCTCCACATTGCAAGGTGCAATTCTGAAATTTTTTGCTTTTTCCTGCTAATCCTAGCATGATAAAGAAGAATCAAAGAGAGTGAGATGCCAGCTCCTTTCATTCAGTCAGTAGCTTCAAACATTTCTGGTATATGAATAACATGATGTTTTTCAATGGCAACAATCAATGAATATTGTAAATGCACAAACAGTAATATCTCCACATTGCAAGGTGCAATTCTGAAATTTTTTGCTTTTTCCTGCTAATCCTAGCATGATAAAGAAGATTCAAAGAGAGTGAGATGCCAGCTCCTTTCATTCAGTCAGTAGCTTCAAACATTTCTGGACGTTTTTCAATGGCAAAAATCAATGAATATTGTAAATGCACAAACAGTAATATCTCCACATTGCAAGGTGCAATTCTGAAATTTTTTGCTTTTTCCTGCTAATCCTAGCATGATAAAGAAGATTCAAAGAGAGTGAGATGCCAGCTCCTTTCATTCAGTCAGTAGCTTCAAACATTTCTGGTATATGAATAACATGATGTTTTTCAATGGCAAAAATCAATGAATATTGTAAATGCACAAACAGTAATATCTCCACATTGCAAGGTGCAATTCTGAAATTTTTTGCTTTTTCCTGCTAATCCTAGCATGATAAAGAAGATTCAAAGAGAGTGAGATGCCAGCTCCTTTCATTCAGTCAGTAGCTTCAAACATTTCTGGATGTTTTTCAATGGCAAAAATCAATGAATATTGTAAATGCACAAACAGTAATATCTCCACATTGCAAGGTGCAATTCTGAAATTTTTTGCTTTTTCCTGCTAATCCTAGCATGATAAAGAAGATTCAAAGAGAGTGAGATGCCAGCTCCTTTCATTCAGTCAGTAGCTTCAAACATTTCTGGACGTTTTTCAATGGCAAAAATCAATGAATATTGTAAATGCACAAACAGTAATATCTCCACATTGCAAGGTGCAATTCTGAAATTTTTTGCTTTTTCCTGCTAATCCTAGAATGATAAAGAAGATTCAAAGAGAGTGAGATGCCAGCTCCTTTCATTCAGTCAGTAGCTTCAAACATTTCTGGTATATGAATAACATGATGTTTTTCAATGGCAAAAATCAATGAATATTGTAAATGCACAAACAGTAATATCTCCACATTGCAAGGTGCAATTCTGAAATTTTTTGCTTTTTCCTGCTAATCCTAGCATGATAAAGAAGATTCAAAGAGAGTGAGATGCCAGCTCCTTTCATTCAGTCAGTAGCTTCAAACATTTCTGGACGTTTTTCAATGGCAAAAATCAATGAATATTGTAAATGCACAAACAGTAATATCTCCACATTGCAAGGTGCAATTCTGAAATTTTTTGCTTTTTCCTGCTAATCCTAGCATGATAAAGAAGATTCAAAGAGAGTGAGATGCCAGCTCCTTTCATTCAGTCAGTAGCTTCAAACATTTCTGGACGTTTTTCAATGGCAAAAATCAATGAATATTGTAAATGCACAAACAGTAATATCTCCACATTGTAAGGTGCAATTCTGAAATTTTTTGCTTTTTCCTGCTAATCCTAGCATGATAAAGAAGATTCAAAGAGAGTGAGATGCCAGCTCCTTTCATTCAGTCAGTAGCTTCAAACATTTCTGGACGTTTTTCAATGGCAAAAATCAATGAATATTGTAAATGCACAAACAGTAATATCTCCACATTGCAAGGTGCAATTCTGAAATTTTTTGCTTTTTCCTGCTAATCCTAGCATGATAAAGAAGATTCAAAGAGAGTGAGATGCCAGCTCCTTTCATTCAGTCAGTAGCTTCAAACATTTCTGGTATATGAATAACATGATGTTTTTCAATGGCAAAAATCAATGAATATTGTAAATGCACAAACAGTAATATCTCCACATTGCAAGGTGCAATTCTGAAATTTTTTGCTTTTTCCTGCTAATCCTAGCATGATAAAGAAGATTCAAAGAGAGTGAGATGCCAGCTCCTTTCATTCAGTCAGTAGCTTCAAACATTTCTGGTATATGAATAACATGATGTTTTTCAATGGCAACAATCAATGAATATTGTAAATGCACAAACAGTAATATCTCCACATTGCAAGGTGCAATTCTGAAATTTTTTGCTTTTTCCTGCTAATCCTAGCATGATAAATAAGATTCAAAGAGAGTGAGATGCCAGCTCCTTTCATTCAGTCAGTAGCTTCAAACATTTCTGGACGTTTTTCAATGGCAAAAATCAATGAATATTGTAAATGCACAAACAGTAATATCTCCACATTGCAAGGTGCAATTCTGAAATTTTTTGCTTTTTCCTGCTAATCCTAGCATGATAAAGAAGATTCAAAGAGAGTGAGATGCCAGCTCCTTTCATTCAGTCAGTAGCTTCAAACATTTCTGGTATATGAATAACATGATGTTTTTCAATGGCAAAAATCAATGAATATTGTAAATGCACAAACAGTAATATCTCCACATTGCAAGGTGCAATTCTGAAATTTTTTGCTTTTTCCTGCTAATCCTAGCATGATAAAGAAGATTCAAAGAGAGTGAGATGCCAGCTCCTTTCATTCAGTCAGTAGCTTCAAACATTTCTGGTATATGAATAACATGATGTTTTTCAATGGCAACAATCAATGAATATTGTAAATGCACAAACAGTAATATCTCCACATTGCAAGGTGCAATTCTGAAATTTTTTGCTTTTTCCTGCTAATCCTAGCATGATAAAGAAGATTCAAAGAGAGTGAGATGCCAGCTCCTTTCATTCAGTCAGTAGCTTCAAACATTTCTGGACAATTTTCAATGGCAAAAATCAATGAATATTGTAAATGCACAAACAGTAATATCTCCACATTGCAAGGTGCAATTCTGAAATTTTTTGCTTTTTCCTGCTAATCCTAGCATGATAAAGAAGATTCAAAGAGAGTGAGATGCCAGCTCCTTTCATTCAGTCAGTAGCTTCAAACATTTCTGGACGTTTTTCAATGGCAAAAATCAATGAATATTGTAAATGCACAAACAGTAATATCTCCACATTGCAAGGTGCAATTCTGAAATTTTTTGCTTTTTCCTGCTAATCCTAGCATGATAAAGAAGTTTCAAAGAGAGTGACATGCCAGCTCCTTTCATTCAGTCAGTAGCTTCAAACATTTCTGGAATATGAATAACATGATGTTTTTCAATGGCAAAAATCAATGAATATTGTAAATGCACAAACAGTAATATCTCCACATTGCAATGTGCAATTCTGAAATTTTTTGCTTTTTCCTGCTAATCCTAGCATGATAAAGAAGATTCAAAGAGAGTGAGATGCCAGCTCCTTTCATTCAGTCAGTAGCTTCAAACATTTCTGGATGTTTTTCAATGGCAAAAATCAATGAATATTGTAAATGCACAAACAGTAATATCTCCACATTGCAAGGTGCAATTCTGAAATTTTTTGCTTTTTCCTGCTAATCCTAGCATGATAAAGAAGATTCAAAGAGAGTGAGATGCCAGCTCCTTTCATTCAGTCAGTAGCTTCAAACATTTCTGGACGTTTTTCAATGGCAAAAATCAATGAATATTGTAAATGCACAAACAGTTATATCTCCACATTGCAAGGTGCAATTCTGAAATTTTTTGCTTTTTCCTGCTAATCCTAGCATGATAAAGAAGATTCAAAGAGAGTGAGATGCCAGCTCCTTTCATTCAGTCAGTAGCTTCAAACATTTCTGGACAATTTTCAATGGCAAAAATCAATGAATATTGTAAATGCACAAACAGTAATATCTCCACATTGCAAGGTGCAATTCTGAAATTTTTTGCTTTTTCCTGCTAATCCTAGCATGATAAAGAAGATTCAAAGAGAGTGAGATGCCAGCTCCTTTCATTCAGTCAGTAGCTTCAAACATTTCTGGACGTTTTTCAATGGCAAAAATCAATGAATATTGTAAATGCACAAACAGTAATATCTCCACATTGCAAGGTGCAATTCTGAAATTTTTTGCTTTTTCCTGCTAATCCTAGCATGATAAAGAAGATTCAAAGAGAGTGAGATGCCAGCTCCTTTCATTCAGTCAGTAGCTTCAAACATTTCTGGTATATGAATAACATGATGTTTTTCAATGGCAAAAATCAATGAATATTGTAAATGCACAAACAGTAATATCTCCACATTGCAAGGTGCAATTCTGAAATTTTTTGCTTTTTCCTGCTAATCCTAGCATGATAAAGAAGATTCAAAGAGAGTGAGATGCCAGCTCCTTTCATTCAGTCAGTAGCTTCAAACATTTCTGGATGTTTTTCAATGGCAAAAATCAATGAATATTGTAAATGCACAAACAGTAATATCTCCACATTGCAAGGTGCAATTCTGAAATTTTTTGCTTTTTCCTGCTAATCCTAGCATGATAAAGAAGATTCAAAGAGAGTGAGATGCCAGCTCCTTTCATTCAGTCAGTAGCTTCAAACATTTCTGGACGTTTTTCAATGGCAAAAATCAATGAATATTGTAAATGCACAAACAGTTATATCTCCACATTGCAAGGTGCAATTCTGAAATTTTTTGCTTTTTCCTGCTAATCCTAGCATGATAAAGAAGATTCAAAGAGAGTGAGATGCCAGCTCCTTTCATTCAGTCAGTAGCTTCAAACATTTCTGGACAATTTTCAATGGCAAAAATCAATGAATATTGTAAATGCACAAACAGTAATATCTCCACATTGCTAGGTGCAATTCTGAAATTTTTTGCTTTTTCCTGCTAATCCTAGCATGATAAAGAAGATTCAAAGAGAGTGAGATGCCAGCTCCTTTCATTCAGTCAGTAGCTTCAAACATTTCTGGACGTTTTTCAATGGCAAAAATCAATGAATATTGTAAATGCACAAACAGTAATATCTCCACATTGCAAGGTGCAATTCTGAAATTTTTTGCTTTTTCCTGCTAATCCTAGCATGATAAAGAAGATTCAAAGAGAGTGAGATGCCAGCTCCTTTCATTCAGTCAGTAGCTTCAAACATTTCTGGTATATGAATAACATGATGTTTTTCAATGGCAAAAATCAATGAATATTGTAAATGCACAAACAGTAATATCTCCACATTGCAAGGTGCAATTCTGAAATTTTTTGCTTTTTCCTGCTAATCCTAGCATGATAAAGAAGATTCAAAGAGAGTGAGATGCCAGCTCCTTTCATTCAGTCAGTAGCTTCAAACATTTCTGGTATATGAATAACATGATGTTTTTCAATGGCAAAAATCAATGAATATTGTAAATGCACAAACAGTAATATCTCCACATTGCAAGGTGCAATTCTGAAATTTTTTGCTTTTTCCTGCTAATCCTAGCATGATAAAGAAGATTCAAAGAGAGTGAGATGCCAGCTCCTTTCATTCAGTCAGTAGCTTCAAACATTTCTGGACGTTTTTCAATGGCAAAAATCAATGAATATTGTAAATGCACAAACAGTAATATCTCCACATTGCAATGTGCAATTCTGAAATTTTTTGCTTTTTCCTGCTAATCCTAGCATGATAAAGAAGATTCAAAGAGAGTGAGATGCCAGCTCCTTTCATTCAGTCAGTAGCTTCAAACATTTCTGGACGTTTTTCAATGGCAAAAATCAATGAATATTGTAAATGCACAAACAGTAATATCTCCACATTGCAAGGTGCAATTCTGAAATTTTTTGCTTTTTCCTGCTAATCCTAGCATGATAAAGAAGATTCAAAGAGAGTGAGATGCCAGCTCCTTTCATTCAGTCAGTAGCTTCAAACATTTCTGGACGTTTTTCAATGGCAAAAATCAATGAATATTGTAAATGCACAAACAGTAATATCTCCACATTGTAAGGTGCAATTCTGAAATTTTTTGCTTTTTCCTGCTAATCCTAGCATGATAAAGAAGATTCAAAGAGAGTGAGATGCCAGCTCCTTTCATTCAGTCAGTAGCTTCAAACATTTCTGGACGTTTTTCAATGGCAAAAATCAATGAATATTGTAAATGCACAAACAGTAATATCTCCACATTGCAAGGTGCAATTCTGAATTTTTTTGCTTTTTCCTGCTAATCCTAGCATGATAAAGAAGTTTCAAAGAGAGTGACATGCCAGCTCCTTTCATTCAGTCAGTAGCTTCAAACATTTCTGGAATATGAATAACATGATGTTTTTCAATGGCAAAAATCAATGAATATTGTAAATGCACAAACAGTAATATCTCCACATTGCAATGTGCAATTCTGAAATTTTTTGCTTTTTCCTGCTAATCCTAGCATGATAAAGAAGATTCAAAGAGAGTGAGATGCCAGCTCCTTTCATTCAGTCAGTAGCTTCAAACATTTCTGGATGTTTTTCAATGGCAAAAATCAATGAATATTGTAAATGCACAAACAGTAATATCTCCACATTGCAAGGTGCAATTCTGAAATTTTTTGCTTTTTCCTGCTAATCCTAGCATGATAAAGAAGATTCAAAGAGAGTGAGATGCCAGCTCCTTTCATTCAGTCAGTAGCTTCAAACATTTCTGGACGTTTTTCAATGGCAAAAATCAATGAATATTGTAAATGCACAAACAATTATATCTCCACATTGCAAGGTGCAATTCTGAAATTTTTTGCTTTTTCCTGCTAATCCTAGCATGATAAAGAAGATTCAAAGAGAGTGAGATGCCAGCTCCTTTCATTCAGTCAGTAGCTTCAAACATTTCTGGACAATTTTCAATGGCAAAAATCAATGAATATTGTAAATGCACAAACAGTAATATCTCCACATTGCAAGGTGCAATTCTGAAATTTTTTGCTTTTTCCTGCTAATCCTAGCATGATAAAGAAGATTCAAAGAGAGTGAGATGCCAGCTCCTTTCATTCAGTCAGTAGCTTCAAACATTTCTGGATGTTTTTCAATGGCAAAAATCAATGAATATTGTAAATGCACAAACAGTAATATCTCCACATTGCAAGGTGCAATTCTGAAATTTTTTGCTTTTTCCTGCTAATCCTAGCATGATAAAGAAGATTCAAAGAGAGTGAGATGCCAGCTCCTTTCATTCAGTCAGTAGCTTCAAACATTTCTGGACGTTTTTCAATGGCAAAAATCAATGAATATTGTAAATGCACAAACAATTATATCTCCACATTGCAAGGTGCAATTCTGAAATTTTTTGCTTTTTCCTGCTAATCCTAGCATGATAAAGAAGATTCAAAGAGAGTGAGATGCCAGCTCCTTTCATTCAGTCAGTAGCTTCAAACATTTCTGGACAATTTTCAATGGCAAAAATCAATGAATATTGTAAATGCACAAACAGTAATATCTCCACATTGCAAGGTGCAATTCTGAAATTTTTTGCTTTTTCCTGCTAATCCTAGCATGATAAAGAAGATTCAAAGAGAGTGAGATGCCAGCTCCTTTCATTCAGTCAGTAGCTTCAAACATTTCTGGACGTTTTTCAATGGCAAAAATCAATGAATATTGTAAATGCACAAACAGTAATATCTCCACATTGCAAGGTGCAATTCTGAAATTTTTTGCTTTTTCCTGCTAATCCTAGCATGATAAAGAAGATTCAAAGAGAGTGAGATGCCAGCTCCTTTCATTCAGTCAGTAGCTTCAAACATTTCTGGTATATGAATAACATGATGTTTTTCAATGGCAAAAATCAATGAATATTGTAAATGCACAAACAGTAATATCTCCACATTGCAAGGTGCAATTCTGAAATTTTTTGCTTTTTCCTGCTAATCCTAGCATGATAAAGAAGATTCAAAGAGAGTGAGATGCCAGCTCCTTTCATTCAGTCAGTAGCTTCAAACATTTCTGGTATATGAATAACATGATGTTTTTCAATGGCAAAAATCAATGAATATTGTAAATGCACAAACAGTAATATCTCCACATTGCAAGGTGCAATTCTGAAATTTTTTGCTTTTTCCTGCTAATCCTAGCATGATAAAGAAGATTCAAAGAGAGTGAGATGCCAGCTCCTTTCATTCAGTCAGTAGCTTCAAACATTTCTGGACGTTTTTCAATGGCAAAAATCAATGAATATTGTAAATGCACAAACAGTAATATCTCCACATTGCAAGGTGCAATTCTGAAATTTTTTGCTTTTTCCTGCTAATCCTAGCATGATAAAGAAGATTCAAAGAGAGTGAGATGCCAGCTCCTTTCATTCAGTCAGTAGCTTCAAACATTTCTGGACGTTTTTCAATGGCAAAAATCAATGAATATTGTAAATGCACAAAGAGTAATATCTCCACATTGTAAGGTGCAATTCTGAAATTTTTTGCTTTTTCCTGCTAATCCTAGCATGATAAAGAAGATTCAAAGAGAGTGAGATGCCAGCTCCTTTCATTCAGTCAGTAGCTTCAAACATTTCTGGACGTTTTTCAATGGCAAAAATCAATGAATATTGTAAATGCACAAACAGTAATATCTCCACATTGCAAGGTGCAATTCTGAAATTTTTTGCTTTTTCCTGCTAATCCTAGCATGATAAAGAAGATTCAAAGAGAGTGAGATGCCAGCTCCTTTCATTCAGTCAGTAGCTTCAAACATTTCTGGTATATGAATAACATGATGTTTTTCAATGGCAAAAATCAATGAATATTGTAAATGCACAAACAGTAATATCTCCACATTGCAAGGTGCAATTCTGAAATTTTTTGCTTTTTCCTGCTAATCCTAGCATGATAAAGAAGATTCAAAGAGAGTGAGATGCCAGCTCCTTTCATTCAGTCAGTAGCTTCAAACATTTCTGGTATATGAATAACATGATGTTTTTCAATGGCAAAAATCAATGAATATTGTAAATGCACAAACAGTAATATCTCCACATTGCAAGGTGCAATTCTGAAATTTTTTGCTTTTTCCTGCTAATCCTAGCATGATAAAGAAGATTCAAAGAGAGTGAGATGCCAGCTCCTTTCATTCAGTCAGTAGCTTCAAACATTTCTGGACGTTTTTCAATGGCAAAAATCAATGAATATTGTAAATGCACAAACAGTAATATCTCCACATTGCAAGGTGCAATTCTGAAATTTTTTGCTTTTTCCTGCTAATCCTAGCATGATAAAGAAGATTCAAAGAGAGTGAGATGCCAGCTCCTTTCATTCAGTCAGTAGCTTCAAACATTTCTGGATGTTTTTCAATGGCAAAAATCAATGAATATTGTAAATGCACAAACAGTAATATCTCCACATTGCAAGGTGCAATTCTGAAATTTTTTGCTTTTTCCTGCTAATCCTAGCATGATAAAGAAGATTCAAAGAGAGTGAGATGCCAGCTCCTTTCATTCAGTCAGTAGCTTCAAACATTTCTGGACATTTTTCAATGGCAAAAATCAATGAATATTGTAAATGCAGAAACAGTAATATCTCCACATTGCAAGGTGCAATTCTGAAATTTTTTGCTTTTTCCTGCTAATCCTAGCATGATAAAGAAGATTCAAAGAGAGTGAGATGCCAGCTCCTTTCATTCAGTCAGTAGCTTCAAACATTTCTGGACAATTTTCAATGGCAAAAATCAATGAATATTGTAAATGCACAAACAGTAATATCTCCACATTGCAAGGTGCAATTCTGAAATTTTTTGCTTTTTCCTGCTAATCCTAGCATGATAAAGAAGATTCAAAGAGAGTAAGATGCCAGCTCCTTTCATTCAGTCAGTAGCTTCAAACATTTCTGGACGTTTTTCAATGGCAAAAATCAATGAATATTGTAAATGCACAAACAGTAATATCTCCACATTGCAAGGTGCAATTCTGAAATTTTTTGCTTTTTCCTGCTAATCCTAGCATGATAAAGAAGTTTCAAAGAGAGTGACATGCCAGCTCCTTTCATTCAGTCAGTAGCTTCAAATATTTCTGGTATATGAATAACATGATGTTTTTCAATGGCAAAAATCAATGAATATTGTAAATGCACAAACAGTAATATCTCCACATTGCAAGGTGCAATTCTGAAATTTTTTGCTTTTTCCTGCTAATCCTAGCATGATAAAGAAGATTCAAAGAGAGTGAGATGCCAGCTCCTTTCATTCAGTCAGTAGCTTCAAACATTTCTGGATGTTTTTCAATGGCAAAAATCAATGAATATTGTAAATGCACAAACAGTAATATCTCCACATTGCAAGGTGCAATTCTGAAATTTTTTGCTTTTTCCTGCTAATCCTAGCATGATAAAGAAGATTCAAAGAGAGTGAGATGCCAGCTCCTTTCATTCAGTCAGTAGCTTCAAACATTTCTGGTATATGAATAACATGATGTTTTTCAATGGCAAAAATCAATGAATATTGTAAATGCACAAACAGTAATATCTCCACATTGCAAGGTGCAATTCTGAAATTTTTTGCTTTTTCCTGCTAATCCTAGCATGATAAAGAAGATTCAAAGAGAGTGAGATGCCAGCTCCTTTCATTCAGTCAGTAGCTTCAAACATTTCTGGACGTTTTTCAATGGCAAAAATCAATGAATATTGTAAATGCACAAACAGTAATATCTCCACATTGCAAGGTGCAATTCTGAAATTTTTTGCTTTTTCCTGCTAATCCTAGCATGATAAAGAAGATTCAAAGAGAGTGAGATGCCAGCTCCTTTCATTCAGTCAGTAGCTTCAAACATTTCTGGTATATGAATAACATGATGTTTTTCAATGGCAAAAATCAATGAATATTGTAAAGGCACAAACAGTAATATCTCCACATTGCAAGGTGCAATTCTGAAATTTTTTTGTTTTTTCCTGCTAATCCTAGCATGATAAAGAAGATTCAAAGAGAGTGAGATGCCAGCTCCTTTCATTCAGTCAGTAGCTTCAAACATTTCTGATATATGAATAACATGATGTTTTTCAATGGCAAAAATCAATGAATATTGTAAATGCACAAACAGTAATATCTCCACATTGCAAGGTGCAATTCTGAAATTTTTTGCTTTTTCCTGCTAATCCTAGCATGATAAAGAAGATTCACAGAAAGTGAGATGCCAGCTCCTTTCATTCAGTCAGTAGCTTCAAACATTTCTGGACGTTTTTCAATGGCAAAAATCAATGAATATTGTAAATGCACAAACAGTAATATCTCCACATTGCAAGGTGCAATTCTGAATTTTTTTGCTTTTTCCTGCTAATCCTAGCATGATAAAGAAGATTCAAAGAGAGTGAGATGCCAGCTCCTTTCATTCAGTCAGTAGCTTCAAACATTTCTGGTATATGAATAACATGATGTTTTTCAATGGCAAAAATCAATGAATATTGTAAATGCACAAACAGTAATATCTCCACATTGCAAGGTGCAATTCTGAAATTTTTTGCTTTTTCCTGCTAATCCTAGCATGATAAAGAAGATTCAAAGAGAGTGAGATGCCAGCTCCTTTCATTCAGTCAGTAGCTTCAAACATTTCTGGACGTTTTTCAATGGCAAAAATCAATGAATATTGTAAATGCACAAACAGTAATATCTCCACATTGCAAGGTGCAATTCTGAAATTTTTTGCTTTTTCCTGCTAATCCTAGCATGATAAAGAAGATTCAAAGAGATTGAGATGCCAGCACCTTTCATTCAGTCAGTAGCTTCAAACATTTCTGGACGTTTTTCAATGGCAAAAATCAATGAATATTGTAAATGCACAAACAGTAATATCTCCACATTGCAAGGTGCAATTCTGAAATTTTTTGCTTTTTCCTGCTAATCCTAGCATGATAAAGAAGATTCAAAGAGAGTGAGATGCCAGCTCCTTTCATTCAGTCAGTAGCTTCAAACATTTCTGGTATATGAATAACATGATGTTTTTCAATGGCAAAAATCAATGAATATTGTAAATGCACAAACAGTAATATCTCCACATTGCAAGGTGCAATTCTGAATTTTTTTGCTTTTTCCTGCTAATCCTAGCATGATAAAGAAGATTCAAAGAGAGTGAGATGCCAGCTCCTTTCATTCAGTCAGTAGCTTCAAACATTTCTGGTATATGAATAACATGATGTTTTTCAATGGCAAAAATCAATGAATATTGTAAATGCACAAACAGTAATATCTCCACATTGCAAGGTGCAATTCTGAAATTTTTTGCTTTTTCCTGCTAATCCTACCATGATAAAGAAGATTCAAAGAGAGTGAGATGCCAGCTCCTTTCATTCAGTCAGTAGCTTCAAACATTTCTGGACGTTTTTCAATGGCAAAAATCAATGAATATTGTAAATGCACAAACAGTAATATCTCCACATTGCAAGGTGCAATTCTGAAATTTTTTGCTTTTTCCTGCTAATCCTAGCATGATAAAGAAGATTCAAAGAGAGTGAGATGCCAGCTCCTTTCATTCAGTCAGTAGCTTCAAACATTTCTGGACGTTTTTCAATGGCAAAAATCAATGAATATTGTAAATGCACAAACAGTAATATCTCCACATTGCAAGGTGCAATTCTGAAATTTTTTGCTTTTTCCTGCTAATCCTAGCATGATAAAGAAGATTCAAAGAGAGTGAGATGCCAGCTCCTTTCATTCAGTCAGTAGCTTCAAACATTTCTGGACGTTTTTCAATGGCAAAAATCAATGAATATTGTAAATACACAAACAGTAATATCTCCACATTGTAAGGTGCAATTCTGAAATTTTTTGCTTTTTCCTGCTAATCCTAGCATGATAAAGAAGATTCAAAGAGAGTGAGATGCCAGCTCCTTTCATTCAGTCAGTAGCTTCAAACATTTCTGGACGTTTTTCAATGGCAAAAATCAATGAATATTGTAAATGCACAAACAGTAATATCTCCACATTGCAAGGTGCAATTCTGAAATGTTTTGCTTTTTCCTGCTAATCCTAGCATGATAAAGAAGATTCAAAGAGAGTGAGATGCCAGCTCCTTTCATTCAGTCAGTAGCTTCAAACATTTCTGGTATATGAATAACATGATGTTTTTCAATGGCAAAAATCAATGAATATTGTAAATGCACAAACAGTAATATCTCCACATTGCAAGGTGGAATTCTGAAATTTTTTGCTTTTTCCTGCTAATCCTAGCATGATAAAGAAGATTCAAAGAGAGTGAGATGCCAGCTCCTTTCATTCAGTCAGTAGCTTCAAACATTTCTGGACGTTTTTCAATGGCAAAAATCAATGAATATTGTAAATGCACAAACAGTAATATCTCCACATTGCAAGGTGCAATTCTGAAATTTTTTGCTTTTTCCTGCTAATCCTAGCATGATAAAGAAGATTCAAAGAGAGTGAGATGCCAGCTCCTTTCATTCAGTCAGTAGCTTCAAACATTTCTGGATGTTTTTCAATGGCAAAAATCAATGAATATTGTAAATGCACAAACAGTAATATCTCCACATTGCAAGGTGCAATTCTGAAATTTTTTGCTTTTTCCTGCTAATCCTAGCATGATAAAGAAGATTCAAAGAGAGTGAGATGCCAGCTCCTTTCATTCAGTCAGTAGCTTCAAACATTTCTGGACGTTTTTCAATGGCAAAAATCAATGAATATTGTAAATGCACAAACAGTAATATCTCCACATTGCAAGGTGCAATTCTGAAATTTTTTGCTTTTTCCTGCTAATCCTAGCATGATAAAGAAGATTCAAAGAGAGTGAGATGCCAGCTCCTTTCATTCAGTCAGTAGCTTCAAACATTTCTGGACGTTTTTCAATGGCAAAAATCAATGAATATTGTAAATGAACAAACAGTAATATCTCCACATTGCAAGGTGCAATTCTGAAATTTTTTGCTTTTTCCTGCTAATCCTAGCATGATAAAGAAGATTCAAAGAGAGTGAGATGCCAGCTCCTTTCATTCAGTCAGTGGCTTCAAACATTTCTGATATATGAATAACATGATGTTTTTCAATGGCAAAAATCAATGAATATTGTAAATGCACAAACAGTAATATCTCCACATTGCAAGGTGCAATTCTGAAATTTTTTGCTTTTTCCTGCTAATCCTAGCATGATAAAGAAGATTCACAGAGAGTGAGATGCCAGCTCCTTTCATTCAGTCAGTAGCTTCAAACATTTCTGGACGTTTTTCAATGGCAAAAATCAATGAATATTGTAAATGCACAAACAGTAATATCTCCACATTGCAAGGTGCAATTCTGAATTTTTTTGCTTTTTCCTGCTAATCCTAGCATGATAAAGAAGATTCAAAGAGAGTGAGATGCCAGCTCCTTTCATTCAGTCAGTAGCTTCAAACATTTCTGGTATATGAATAACATGATGTTTTTCAATGGCAAAAATCAATGAATATTGTAAATGCACAAACAGTAATATCTCCACATTGCAAGGTGCAATTCTGAAATTTTTTGCTTTTTCCTGCTAATCCTAGCATGATAAAGAAGATTCAAAGAGAGTGAGATGCCAGCTCCTTTCATTCAGTCAGTAGCTTCAAACATTTCTGGACGTTTTTCAATGGCAAAAATCAATGAATATTGTAAATGCACAAACAGTAATATCTCCACATTGCAAGGTGTAATTCTGAAATTTTTTGCTTTTTCCTGCTAATCCTAGCATGATAAAGAAGATTCAAAGAGAGTGAGATGCCAGCACCTTTCATTCAGTCAGTAGCTTCAAACATTTCTGGACGTTTTTCAATGGCAAAAATCAATGAATATTGTAAATGCACAAACAGTAATATCTCCACATTGCAAGGTGCAATTCTGAAATTTTTTGCTTTTTCCTGCTAATCCTAGCATGATAAAGAAGATTCAAAGAGAGTGAGATGCCAGCTCCTTTCATTCAGTCAGTAGCTTCAAACATTTCTGGTATATGAATAACATGATGTTTTTCAAAGGCAAAAATCAATGAATATTGTAAATGCACAAACAGTAATATCTCCACATTGCAAGGTGCAATTCTGAATTTTTTTGCTTTTTCCTGCTAATCCCAAGCATGATAAAGAAGATTCAAAGAGAGTGAGATGCCAGCTCCTTTCATTCAGTCAGTAGCTTCAAACATTTCTGGTATATGAATAACATGATGTTTTTCAATGGCAAAAATCAATGAATATTGTAAATGCACAAACAGTAATATCTCCACATTGCAAGGTGCAATTCTGAAATTTTTTGCTTTTTCCTGCTAATCCTACCATGATAAAGAAGATTCAAAGAGAGTGAGATGCCAGCTCCTTTCATTCAGTCAGTAGCTTCAAACATTTCTGGACGTTTTTCAATGGCAAAAATCAATGAATATTGTAAATGCACAAACAGTAATATCTCCACATTGCAAGGTGCAATTCTGAAATTTTTTGCTTTTTCCTGCTAATCCTAGCATGATAAAGAAGATTCAAAGAGAGTGAGATGCCAGCTCCTTTCATTCAGTCAGTAGCTTCAAACATTTCTGGACGTTTTTCAATGGCAAAAATCAATGAATATTGTAAATGCACAAACAGTAATATCTCCACATTGCAAGTTGCAATTCTGAAATTTTTTGCTTTTTCCTGCTAATCCTAGCATGATAAAGAAGATTCAAAGAGAGTGAGATGCCAGCTCCTTTCATTCAGTCAGTAGCTTCAATCATTTCTGGTATATGAATTACATAGTTTTTCCAATGGCAAAAATCAATGAATATTGTAAATGCACAAACAGTAATATCTCCACATTGTAAGGTGCAATTCTGAAATTTTTTGCTTTTTCCTGCTAATCCTAGCATGATAAAGAAGATTCAAAGAGAGTGAGATGCCAGCTCCTTTCATTCAGTCAGTAGCTTCAAACATTTCTGGACGTTTTTCAATGGCAAAAATCAATGAATATTGTAAATGCACAAACAGTAATATCTCCACATTGCAAGGTGCAATTCTGAAATTTTTTGCTTTTTCCTGCTAATCCTAGCATGATAAAGAAGATTCAAAGAGAGTGAGATGCCAGCTCCTTTCATTCAGTCAGTAGCTTCAAACATTTCTGGTATATGAATAACATGATGTTTTTCAATGGCAACAATCAATGAATATTGTAAATGCACAAACAGTAATATCTCCACATTGCAAGGTGCAATTCTGAAATTTTTTGTTTTTTCCTGCTAATCCTAGCATGATAAAGAAGATTCAAAGAGAGTGAGATGCCAGCTCCTTTCATTCAGTCAGTAGCTTCAAACATTTCTGGACGTTTTTCAATGGCAAAAATCAATGAATATTGTAAATGCACAAACAGTAATATCTCCACATTGCAAGGTGCAATTCTGAATTTTTTTGCTTTTTCCTGCTAATCCTAGCATGATAAAGAAGATTCAAAGAGAGTGAGATGCCAGCTCCTTTCATTCAGTCAGTAGCTTCAAACATTTCTGGTATATGAATAACATGATGTTTTTCAATGGCAAAAATCAATGAATATTGTAAATGCACAAACAGTAATATCTCCACATTGCAAGGTGCAATTCTGAAATTTTTTGCTTTTTCCTGCTAATCCTAGCATGATAAAGAAGATTCAAAGAGAGTGAGATGCCAGCTCCTTTCATTCAGTCAGTAGCTTCAAACATTTCTGGACGTTTTTCAATGGCAAAAATCAATGAATATTGTAAATGCACAAACAGTAATATCTCCACATTGCAAGTTGCAATTCTGAAATTTTTTGCTTTTTCCTGCTAATCCTAGCATGATAAAGAAGATTCAAAGAGAGTGAGATGCCAGCTCCTTTCATTCAGTCAGTAGCTTCAATCATTTCTGGACGTTTTTCAATGGCAAAAATCAATGAATATTGTAAATGCACAAACAGTAATATCTCCACATTGTAAGGTGCAATTCTGAAATTTTTTGCTTTTTCCTGCTAATCCTAGCATGATAAAGAAGATTCAAAGAGAGTGAGATGCCAGCTCCTTTCATTCAGTCAGTAGCTTCAAACATTTCTGGACGTTTTTCAATGGCAAAAATCAATGAATATTGTAAATGCACAAACAGTAATATCTCCACATTGCAAGGTGCAATTCTGAAATTTTTTGCTTTTTCCTGCTAATCCTAGCATGATAAAGAAGATTCAAAGAGAGTGAGATGCCAGCTCCTTTCATTCAGTCAGTAGCTTCAAACATTTCTGGTATATGAATAACATGATGTTTTTCAATGGCAAAAATCAATGAATATTGTAAATGCACAAACAGTAATATCTCCACATTGCAAGGTGCAATTCTGAATTTTTTTGCTTTTTCCTGCTAATCCTAGCATGATAAAGAAGATTCAAAGAGAGTGAGATGCCAGCTCCTTTCATTCAGTCAGTAGCTTCAAACATTTCTGGTATATGAATAACATGATGTTTTTCAATGGCAAAAATCAATGAATATTGTAAATGCACAAACAGTAATATCTCCACATTGCAAGGTGCAATTCTGAAATTTTTTGCTTTTTCCTGCTAATCCTACCATGATAAAGAAGATTCAAAGAGAGTGAGATGCCAGCTCCTTTCATTCAGTCAGTAGCTTCAAACATTTCTGGACGTTTTTCAATGGCAAAAATCAATGAATATTGTAAATGCACAAACAGTAATATCTCCACATTGCAAGGTGCAATTCTGAAATTTTTTGCTTTTTCCTGCTAATCCTAGCATGATAAAGAAGATTCAAAGAGAGTGAGATGCCAGCTCCTTTCATTCAGTCAGTAGCTTCAAACATTTCTGGACGTTTTTCAATGGCAAAAATCAATGAATATTGTAAATGCACAAACAGTAATATCTCCACATTGCAAGGTGCAATTCTGAAATTTTTTGCTTTTTCCTGCTAATCCTAGCATGATAAAGAAGATTCAAAGAGAGTGAGATGCCAGCTCCTTTCATTCAGTCAGTAGCTTCAATCATTTCTGGACGTTTTTCAATGGCAAAAATCAATGAATATTGTAAATGCACAAACAGTAATATCTCCACATTGTAAGGTGCAATTCTGAAATTTTTTGCTTTTTTCCTGCTAATCCTAGCATGATAAAGAAGATTCAAAGAGAGTGAGATGCCAGCTCCTTTCATTCAGTCAGTAGCTTCAACATTTCTGGACGTTTTTCAATGGCAAAAATCAATGAATATTGTAAATGCACAAACAGTAATATCTCCACATTGCAAGGTGCAATTCTGAAATTTTTTGCTTTTTCCTGCTAATCCTAGCATGATAAAGAAGATTCAAAGAGAGTGAGATGCCAGCTCCTTTCATTCA